>NC_133337.1:12467647-12767647 GCF_030506205.2 Paramisgurnus dabryanus
TCTGATTCCATCCTACCATGGAGATCTGCCTCTAGATGGACGATGTCAGAATTGGAGGAGTGGCTCTCACTTTGATCATCTGAAATCAGGACTATCTCACTGGTTTCTAGACTTCGTACCTCTGGCTCCATATCGCAAACAGATGCTAGACTGTCGATCTACCAGGGCTACTCTGCTCAGGGTTTTGTTTGGGAGGGTTGGATCCACAGACCCAGAAAATGCTTTACTGTCCTTCAGAAATCTGACTCGTAACCACTGTGATTCCTAGAAATGAGAGAAATGAATTCAGTTGGTGTTGACTGCATAGTGTCACTGACTAAATAAATTTATATCTTTGTTTCTGCAAAGCAGTTTTGGAAATGTAAACAATTGGGATATTAGTTCAAACCATCACTCATCAGATAGTGTAAAATGAGCTGGCATAAGGAAAGTTATATATAAGTTGACATTAAAAGTGAGGTGCATTACAAATAAAGGTTTTGAATCGTCTTATCTGTTTTCATGTGCTGATCTATGTGTAGTCTTGTTCACACATATTTAAATGTGCAACCTATATATATATCTATATCTCCATCTGTTCCCATGAAAAATGTCAAATATTTCAAACTACATGACGGAAGATCATGGTTTAGTTCACGTAACACTTTTACAGAATGTACAATACTATACTAAATATAAACAGCAACAAACTGATTTTAAACAACCTACCATGAAAATACAACAAATATGTAGAAATAGCAATGGTTATTGACCTCTGTCACTGGATGTTATATTGTAGAGTCACAGTGAAAGCATGTGCAGTGTCAACATTTGGATTGTGAAGAGATAGTAAACTAAAGCCTATCATCAAAGTCAAGGGTTAAAGTGCTTAAATGCTCAGGAAAATAGGTCCGTTTTAGTCAGCAGGAATATTTTTTATAATGTACAACCAAATTAGTCATTTTCACACAGTGATTATAACGTGATAATGGTCTGACAACAGAGCACTGTAGTGATTTAAACATAAGCCCTTATACTGACTAATCTAATCTAGTTAACATTTCTATTGAGAGACAGAAAATGCTGGCTTTGTGTTACAATCTGTTGATAGAGACAGTATGTAACAATGTTCAATACACAATCTTAAACTCTATATAGCAGAAGTACTAGATTACATAAATGTAATAGTCTGTAACAGCAGTTATTGAAAACAGATTCTTACCTTGTCTGAGCTCAGGGCAACTAAATGCAATACTACAGGCTTGAATAAATACAGAGGAGGGATCACTGGAGTTTAGGGGCAAATAGGCAACATACCAGCACCACTGCAACAGAATGCAATCCAGTCCCTCCCACCCCTGTCCTCTAAACCCCCCAACCCCCACCCATTACATCTGAGCACCTAGTGGCATGACAAAGTTAAAAAGTCCCTTTGGTCCACTCAACGTTTCTTTCCATGTTCATATATTGACACATACTTCTGCTGTAGTACTTTGCAAAATTGAAATCTAATTTTGTGTGTTTAAAACACATCCATCATCGCATTCAAGTTTGGTACAGTGACATGTTTTTATATTATGTAAACTTTTTCTCATTTTATTTTTTTTTTACACGTCTACATGGAGAATAATTTTTGTCAATGATTGTAAGACATTTTCTTATGAAAACTAACCATTGTTTTATTGTAGTAAATAATATAGTAACCACGTTTTTGGCGGATGGGTTAACATTTGTATTAAAATAGTTTAACAAAGAATATAACGGTAAATTACTGGCTACAGTACACTATGTTGTTGTTACAAATCATGGTTAATTTTCGCATGATTCAAACATTTTTAAGTGTAATTTATTTTTGTATCCGGGTGATATTAAAACGACAAGTTGCAAGTACCTTATTATCGTATCTTCCTAATTTATTATTATTAATAATATAATCTAAATAACAGGTTCAAAATAAGAGCAGATGTTACCCAAACCACAAATAACCAGCGCTTGACGCGCACTGACATCTGATTGGTTGTCAGAAGATAAAGAAGATATTTGATTGGTTCTCGTGGAGCAATCACGCGTCATGTGACGTCTGTGTCATCGTTGACTGAGAATCAGCTGATCCTTCCATTCTATTTCTCTGCCGCTGTCACGACTTATCTCTTTCATGTTATGTTCTGTGTGGTTTTAAATCTTTAGGTTGTTTTAAACACATTTTAAACTCCTAAAGACCTTCTTCCTGTCGCCGCGACACGATCTTTTTTCCTCGGTGAAGCTTAAAATCGTCTTACAGCAGCAGTCATGGCGCTGAGCGATGCCGACGTCCAGAAGCAGGTGAATAACGCGTTAAAATGCAACATTTTACCTTTAACACAATGCCATACTAAATGATTGATTTGGCAAATGCACTGTGTCATGTAAGGCTGGCAGGAGCATTTTGATGTAATTCAATGAGGATGCTGTGTGGCCTTCAAGGTTATTTATTCATTAGACAAGCGCTGGAGTCACGAGATCAGCCCATTCAATAGTAACGTTACTGCATTTAGATTGGTACATATATAACAACATTGCATTGAGATCAGTTCATACCGTATCATGCATTGAGATTAGTATATAGCCTAATAGTAATTACGTATAATTTATACGTCTGATAATGCATGTATGCCAAAGGTGCAAAAAAGTAAAATTAAATCAAGCAGCCTATGCTAAAGACCAAGTACTGTGAGTATAAGTGATGCACCAACACTCTTAAAGGCATAGTTCACTCTTTAACCAAACCGTTTGTGGACCCGGTTTACTTCCATGGTATTCTTTTTTCCTACTATGGAAGTGAATAGGGTCCACTAATGGTTTGGTTGGGTGAACTATCCCCTTAACCTATTTAACTTTGTGTTCAGATATCTCAGAGATATGAGAAGCCTTTACATTTGAATAATAAGTATCTGTGACCTTTACTTTTGGTAGAATTAACAAAACGTTTAAACTAATTATATTGATTTTACACTTAATTTAGGCCTTTTTATTGATATTGAATTGTCCCCATACCTCCTCAGATCAAGCACATGATGGCTTTCATTGAGCAGGAGGCCAATGAAAAAGCAGAAGAGATTGATGCAAAGGTAACACTCCTACACAAAGTGCAGCTTTAAATGCAATTAAATTAAATCTAAAAGCAAAGTATCACCTTGATGTTATGTGACTCTCTCCTTGCAGGCAGAAGAAGAGTTCAACATTGAGAAGGGTCGGTTGGTTCAGACCCAGCGTCTGAAGATCATGGAGTATTATGAGAAGAAGGAGAAACAGATCGAACAGCAGAAAAAAATGTAAGTGTGGTATCCACAGACTACTGGCGTCCTCTCCAGTCCCTCTTTCCTTAAATCCTTTTGTAAATTCATGCAGTAAAACAGGTTCAGATCATTTGCTTAAATGTGATATAACTGTTTGCTTCCTGTCCACAGTCAAATGTCCAATCTAATGAACCAAGCCAGATTGAAGGTCCTGAAGGCCCGAGATGATATGATCTCGGTTAGTAACTGTTTTCTTGTGTAGCACATCAGTTGTTAAAGTAAACATTGGTCAGTTGTTTCTGTTGCAGTTGATTTATGGCTGCATTTTTTTTTATTTTTAGGATTTGCTAAATGATGCACGTCAGCGGCTAGCGAATGTAGCCAGAGATCCTTCCAGATACACAGCATTGTTAGATGGGCTAATCCTGCAGGTATGCAAACATACAGATTAATACACTCTCTTTAAAATAATTATCTAAATGAGTTAATCAGGTTTTCTCCATAAAGGACCTGTGAGGTTAATGAAGACACACTGATATTCCCTTTAAATTCATTTTAGGGATTTTACCAACTCCTAGAACCCAAGGTGACCATCCGTTGTCGCAAGCAAGACATGGGTATAGTGCAGGTCTGTAGAATTTTTACCAAAAAGTGAATTTCTTCAAAATTTGGATGCCACTAAACTTAAACTTGTCTTTTATTAGGCTGCTATACAGAAAAACATCCCAATCTACAAAGCATCAGTGAAGGACAAGCTGGAAGTGCGCATTGACCAGGACAACTTCCTCTCTCCTGAAATGTGAGTGTCTTTGAGTTAAACACTTCCTCTATTTTATGAAAAACTGAAGAAGTCGTGTATGTCACTGTTATTCGTTTTTGTTTTGAAATCTTTGAAAGGTTACGCCTAATGTTTGTGTGTTCCTCTGTTTAGATCTGGTGGTATTGAGTTGTACAATGCTGATGGGAAGATAAAAGTGTCTAACACACTGGAGAGCAGGCTGAACCTTCTGGCACAACAGGTACACAACACTTTCTAACCTTAGACATGATTGCACATGTAAGCTAGATTTCTGATTTCCTTTTTGTTATTTTTCAGATGATGCCTGAAATCCGAGTTGTCCTATTTGGAGCAAACCAGAACCGCAAGTTTCTGGACTGATTTTCATTCACAAAAGAATGGAGCTTTTAGAACCACGGCAGATTGCCATATTTTGATGTTGTACTTTTTATTTTATTCTAATGTTAAAGACTCCATTCCTGTGTCTGTCTGTATTTAAGAAAATATCATGTGTGTGTGTGTGTGTGTATGTGTGTGTGTGTGTATCTGTATGTGGTGATTCAGTATTGCTGTTAAAAAGACCAAGTTAATGTTTTGACCGACTGCTGGAAATTTGGTCCTACAAATCTCATTGACTGCAGCTGTAATTCAACAGTTATGTTTACAGAAGAGCTTACGTGAGCACAGTCTTATACTGATGTAAAAATCCATTGTTTCTTCTTTCAGTTGAAGTTTTGTTTACCCTATCTGTGTTGCGAAGCATGACCTGTATATCAGAAGCAGATGTGTCTGTTAACACGACAAAGATTATATTGATGTGAAAACGTATATAATTAAAATATTATCAATCTGATCTTTTGCAAGTGTGTCCTTATTGTGTGTTGTGTGGATGTATAAATTGTTTGTGGTGAATGGATAATGGTAAGTATTTGGGGAATGTCCTGTTAAGAGGGGTTTGTACAATGATGTTCTTCAGTGAGTCATTTCAGTTCTTGCAGTTGGTCACATGCGCTAAAGTCATGCCATTCTTAACTTGGGCTGAAAATGAGGAACTCTACGGTTATTATTAATGGACATTTAGACACACAACAGCATAAACACATGTCTCCTGGATTTAAAGTCAAAAAAAGGAAACTGGGTCCGTGGAAAGATTCTTCTGAAAGGTGAGCACAAGTGTTTTTCCTCAACAATTTATCAGTTTTGATTGTTTGTAATAATAGCAATTCAGAAATAAAAAGTGGGCAAAATATGTCATCCACTATTAGAATAATGAGTGTTTCTATAGCGAAGTTAAAAGAGCAATGCTAAGGTTGTGGGTTCGATTCCTAAGAAGATAAAATGTATACCTGAAATGCACTTTAAGTCGCTTTGCATAAAAACATCTATGAAATGTATAAATGTAATGAATTAGGGTATATGGGGGTGATTTCAGACAGTGGTCAGTATACAGAATCTAAATGCCACAAATGAATGGTATTCCAAAGAGCTGTGTAATATAATACATTAAGACAACTTTTTTTGATTAAATAGTTATAATTTATTATAGAATAAATAAATACACAAAGCAGTTTCTGCTAAAGGGAACTTAAAATAGATTCTTTCACATCCTTTTCACCAAATGACTACATCAAAACAAAAAAATAAAGAAACAACACTTGACAGAATGTGTCAATCCACTGTATCACCAACAGACAAGCTATAGATATACAATAACACTTTAAAAATATATCCTATGGCAAAAGTAAAGACTTGTAATATTACTCATTATCTGTGTCCTTAACCCCTCTGTTTCTAGACCCATCAGATTATCCTTAAAAACCTAAGTTCAAGCATGCAGAGTCTCTTCTGGCCCACCTCCAGCAGGACAGCTAATCTGGTTTTACTAATCTTAGTATGCATCAAAGAGTGCATATCAATGCCAGACCCTCATCAGAGAGACCTGATGCTGAAACAAGAACTCGCCCAGCAAGTAGGGGGCAGCGTGGAGCTCACACAGGCAGAAGAGCATCTGGACTCACTCCTACACCAGTTAAAGATAAAAGAAATGGCTATTTCACCTTTCCCACCTGCCAAACACTTCTTCAAAGTGCGACACCTCATTCAAAAAAGCCCTGTCTTCAAGCTCCTACAGAAAATGCCGAAAGGTAAAAACAGGTTTGTGGTCAAATGTTTTCTGTATTTCATTTTACAAAATTATTCTGTGCTTCCAGGTGCCGCCCTCCACATCCATAGCTCCGCACTGGTGAGTGCCAATTGGCTGGTGCTTAATGCCACATACAGGCCTTACTGTTATATCTGCTTCACATGGGAGGGGTCAGTGTGGTTCCAGTTCTCCGCCCATACACCCCTTCCACGTTTGGGGTGTTCCCTCTGGAGTCGACTGGACACATTGAGGGCCCGTCTGAGTGATGTCACTGCTTTTGACAAGAGGTGATCAAACTCCTTTCAGTATGATCATGTGACCTATATGAAAATATAAATAGACCTATATAATAACCTTTTTAAAATAATCAGTTTCAAACAAATAACAGAAGGCATAAACAAATTCTCAGTTTAATGCAGAATCTTACACTTTTCACGGATGATCCGGAAACAGCTTATCCGACACAGGATGCAGTATGGGAAAGGTTTGAGAAGATCTTTGTAGCTCTCTCTGGGTTGGTCACATATGCACCAGTCTTTAAGGACTACATCTACCAGGGTCTGAAGGAGCTCTATGAAGACAACATCATGTACCTGGAGCTGAGGGTTGGACAGTCCAGGGTTTGTGACTCTCATGGATTGCGTTAGCGAATTTTAATAATTTGCTCTTTCGGGAGAGTTTAATGGGGCCATGTCTTTTTTAAGATGTAAAATAAATCTTTGGTGTTCCCAGAGCACATATGTAAAGTTTTACCTCAAAATACCATATAAATAACTTATTATAACATGTTAAAATTATCACTTTGTATGTGTAAGCAAAAATGTGGCGTTTTGGGTATGTCCTTTAAAATGCATATGAGCTGATAAAATTCAAACACTGATCACAATGATGGTGGTTTGTTGCAATTGAAACTCAATTGAGTTGTTAATTATTTTCTCTATCTCTCTGCACTAAATGGCTGTGTCGTGGATGGATAGTGCAGATTAAGAGGCAGTATTATTATAATAAGATCTCCTTATGACATCAATGACCTAATTTTTCATGTGCTTGCAGAGAATTCCCAAAACTAAGTTACTAGGTTGATCTTTTTCAAATTTTCTAGATTGATAGAAGCACTGGAAACCCAATTATAGCACTTAAACATGGAAAAAGTCAAATTTTCATGCCATGGCCCCTTTAAATGATTTCTTTACATCTGCACTCATCTTTTTAAGTACATTTAACCTAAAAATGTTTATTAGGCCTATGAACTTGATGGGACTACTCATGATAAAGCCTGGTCTCTGGAGGTCTACAGAAACCTCACAGAGCAGTTCAGAGCGGCTCATCCCGACTTCATAGGATCTCGTATAATCTACTCCATACACAGGTATACTACATTAAATCTTTAAAATTGTTTTCCTATACCTCTTGCCTCTTTTCAACTGTTAACAAACCAAACTATACAACCATTGTGCGTTTTATATACCTTTACAAAATATTTATGTTCAACCTTGACATTTGAGTCATTTATGTCTAACATGAATTTAAACATTTTATATAATACTTTTCCTGAGGTCACTTTAAAACTGTAAAAATAAATTCTTAATAAAGAAATTACATTTCAAGGCTCATTTTAGGAAAAAAACATTTAAATTTTTTACACAGATCTCTCAGTGTGTCTAAAGTGAAGCAGGCAGTTCAAGAAGCCATAAAAATGCAGAGACAATATCCAGATGTCCTTGCTGGATTTGACCTGGTAATATCATTTTTGACTGATTTTTAATTTCGTAATCTATGCCTGTTTGCTCTGACATAATGTGTTTGTTGCTGTAGGTAGGTCGTGAAGACACCGGAAGATCAATCTGGTACTTTAGAGAGGCTTTATCACTTCCTTCAGAGCTTAAGAAAGATCTTCCTTTCTACTTCCATGCTGGAGAGACAGGTCAGTCTGATCTGTGTCTTTTAAACAGCCATATCAAGCAACATTATAAGTTATAAAGTAGCTTGACATGAGAATTTGTCATTAGATTTAGATGGTACAGAGGTGGACAGGAATATTATAGATGCCTTGCTGTTTAATACGAGTCGCATTGGGCATGGCTTTGCACTGGTACACCATCCAGTGGCCAAGAAGCTCTCCAGAAACAGGGGGGTGGCAGTCGAATTGTGTCCCATTTCCAATCAGGTATAAATTCACACGGCCACAGTCTCACAACCCAGAGATCATAGTTTGTCACTCCCGTCAAGTTTCTGCTTGTCTCGTTATACCTAAAAGTATGTAAAGGAGGTCTTGATTTGCATTGGTTATCTGTCTTTCAATATTCCAGGTCCTAAATCTGGTCTCAGACCTTCGAAACCATCCTGCTGGAGTGCTCATGTCAGATGGTCATCCTGTAGTGGTGAGCTCTGATGATCCAACACTGTTTGGCACCACTGGACTTTCCTACGACTTCTACGAAGTTTTTGTGGGAATTGGAGGGTTGAGTGCTAATCTGGGTACTTTAAAAGAGCTTGCAATAAATTCAATCAGGTGAGAAATTATTTAAAAAAAATTATTTATGTACTGTTTTGTAAAATGTTTTTCACTTGTTTGAAGCATGAATGTAAGGTTTTGTTTTTCCTCAAGGTACAGTTCATTGTTGCCACAACTAAAGGACAAGGCTATGAAAGTATGGCAGGAAAAGTGGGACAAATTCATATCAGATAACTCAAAATTGTAACAAAAAGCAGAGGTATGGGATTGACAAATCAGAATCAAAATAGAGTAGATTTTCTTTTACATATATGCTTATATTTACATATCTGTAATTTCTATATAATTTATGAGTTGTTTTCTGCACACATAGACTTGTTGTTGAGGATATGGCTGCATTGACATTTAAACAATAATTGGATATGCTGCAGTTCTCTATGCTTATCCATATTATACATCTTAAAAAATCCTTAATTTTGCTTTTTCAGTAAAAAAACAACCACTTATCATTGGTTTAAAGATGTAGAATGATTGTTAGTGGTCTTTTAAAATAAAGGTTTAATTATTGCTTAAAATAGTGCAACAGTGGGCACATGGATAGAGGTATGTCCTAAGACTCCAACCGGGTTATATCTTTAGTGTTTTTATACAAAGAGCTCTAGCTCCATGTCTCCATCATCAGTATGTTTCGCCTCCTTTATTTCATAAGTCCCGAATTACATTCTGTATCTTCCAGTGCTGACCGCTGCATTCACCAATAAAGAGTTTGTATTCTCCATTCTGGTTGGCACTGATCTCCAGACAGCGTTTTGTGTCTTTGTTTTGTATAGCCTGTCCCTGAAACAAGATCAATTAATGTATAATGCACTATTTAAAGGGTATAGGGGTCTATTTTGGACACAGCCACACTGTCAGAAAAAGGTTTAAAACTGTACCTTTTCTGTCGTGACAGAAAAGTTAAAGTTTAAGACCTATTTTCCCTGACAGTGCATGTATAACTTTTACGGTGTTGTGATGTGTTCACCTGTTTGAAGTCCCAATATATGTGCTGTTTAAGATTTTTATCATCCAAACACAAATTCAGTTCTGGGACTTTCCCTGAGCCTGGATCACTGAGACAGTGGGTCCGACTGTGTGTATGAGATTCAAGGGGACCAATAAATATCTCACCTCTAGCTGTATACTGAAACACCTGTGTAATGTGAAACAGAAGTTTACTTAGTTTTCCTCAATAGTAGACTCCATGACATGAAAACAAAAATGTAGTAGGCCTACATTACCTGTGAAGATGAGTAATGACATGGATACAAAATGGGAGTGTTTTCTTCAAGCGGCCCCTGATCCAAACATGAATTTGTTTGCAGATCATTTTTTATCTGTCCGAGAGAGATTTTAAATCGGTTATATAATAAACAGTATATATTTTTTGTACACAACCGTTTTTCCAAATTTTACTATGTTCTTACCTCAACTCAAATTAAAACATAGGGGAGAGCGGGGCACAACCTAACACTTTTTGGTTTTGACTTAATCATTCAAAAAATATTTGCGTTTGATTAATTATATTTTTACACAAGCAACACACACATCTCTGCTACAAATATACGAATATTTGAAGTTTGTTTCTATTACTTGCCATTATTGGACAATTGCACCTAATGTGACAGAAGCGAAAACGTTACAACTTACCCCATAGGTGGGGTTAATTGTAACAGGCAGGGGGTTAGTTGTAACACTAAAAATTAAGTTTGCAGGCAAATATTTCAATGCTATTTTGTCTATATACTTGAAGTGGATATTCTTTATATATCTGTCTATAATAGACAGGTATCCAGACTGTATTTATTCATCCAGCCCTTTTCTAACAATAGTTCAATTATAAATGGATACAAATTGTGAAAAGCAGCACAATTATGACAAAATATTTTTTTATATGTGACCCAGTCTGTAATAACCATACTATAGTTTCAAAAATTAAATTCTGAGATAATGAGCATCAAAGTCAGATTTTAGCCATTCATTTCATTATGATTTCAATCTTTGATGTGACCATATTCAATCAATATTAAAGATATGAACAAAAACAAAATTGACACACGGTTTTTGATAAGGATATTTTGTTGGCAGCCTGCAATCATTTGTGTGTAGCCTATTTAAAACAATGGCAAGAATTATGCAGGGTTTTCATATCATAAGTGCTGAGGGGTTAGTTGTAACACAGCGTTACAATTAACCCCGCTGGGTCAAAATATTTTAAGCGAAAAAGTTGCTAAGAGCTGCAGACATATTTCAAAACGATGCTATGTTTTAGTCAACAAGACACTGATTAATATGACATAGCATTGGATTTGGTATCTTAGACACCCAACTTGGAAAACCGAAATAAATGTATGATAAAAAATTTTTACTTGCATGCCACCAAAACATAACTCTCTGGAAAAACATTATACATTTCCAATAATTTTGCGGGAGATTGTCTTTTGGCAGCGTGAAAAAAATACCGGAAAAACAAAACCTTTTAAATCAATGTAAACAGTCCGTGTGACAACTAACCCCACGTTAGTTTTTGCCCCGCGCACCTCTACCTATCTTTTTTTAATGCAGCACTTAATCTTTGTACAGCACATTGTGAATGTGTTAGTATTTAGCCAAGCCCCATGTTTTCCTTAGGATCCAAACAGGGATGAATTTGGACGCTACCAAACACTTCCATGTTTTCCCTATTTAAAGACTGTTTCATGAGTAGTTACACGAGTTAGTATGGTGCCGCAAAATAAAATGTGGTGATTTTTGAAGCGGATAAAAAATTAGAACTATATTGTGTGGCAAAAGAGCACTTCGCTTGCAGCACTTCAACCTCGGGTGCAGTAATATTGAGATAAGTTTGAGCTAGAGGGGGGAGTAGAGTGATGATGTTACTGCACGCCGAGGTCAAAGTGCTGCAAACTAGCTCTTCTGCCAAATAATATAGTTCTCATTTTTATCCACATAAAAAATTGCCACGCTTTATTTTGTGCACCATTCTTACTCGTATAACTACAGTCTTTTAATAGAGAAAACATGGAAGTGTTAGATGGCTTCTAAATTCATCCCTGTTTGGATCCTAAGGAATCAGTGGGGCTAGGCTAAATGCTAACACATTCATGACACGCTGTACAAAGATAAAGTGCACACATTGAAAAAAGATAGTTATGTATTAATTCATCTAAGTTGAGGGAAGAACATAGTAAAATACTGAAAAACAGTGGAGTTTTCCCTTAACTCATGTCACTCACCACTCCATAACCAAGTATATTGAGATTTATCTGAGGATAGACATTTTCCAGATACCATTTAAATGGTTTGCATTTCAGCCTCTCTCTCAATCTCTTTCTCTCTGAAACATCTCCAATGTCTATTCCATGGTCCTGTGGTAAACAGTGAAATAAATGCATAATAAATACATCATTTGCATCAGGTTAAACTATAATCTCACTATCTAATTTTAGAGCTCATGAGGTTGGGTAAAAGACAGAATTGTTATTTTTGAGTCATCTGAAACTGTAACAATAAAACTGTAGATTTTTGAAGTTCACTCATTCATACCTTTATGGGAAGATTCCATGCAATGTTAACATTTGTCTTGTATTCATCCATCCACACTTCTGCCACTCTGAGGGCATTTCTCTTCATTGTAATGCTGAGGTCAAGCATGTAGGGTTTGTGAGCCCTTTCAACGTGAGCAATTTTAGAGCATGGCACAATCTCTACACTTCCTCCACAAAGCCACACCTGTGCCAAACCACACAAAAAAAGTCACACAAACTTATTAACACACTCATTTAAAAATGAATAATTTGTAAACAGTATTCATAAGTGTTTTAAATGGAAATGAAAATCTGTGGATCTAGCTTGTGGTTTACCCGTATTCCTAATTCCACATTCTCTCCTCCATAGACCTCCATCCCTCCATCCAGAGTTCCAATCTCACCAAAGAACAGTCGATCAACCACAAGTATGCCCATTACAGACGGACTCCTGAAGTCCAGACCGAGCAGAGGTTTATGATCACACTCTTAAAACAGTGCACAGGAATACAAAAACAAATGCACACACTTACTTTTCTGGCTGTGAAAAGTCATTTTGATCATACCACCTCTGTGGGAACAACTCGTACATGCACCAGAGCGCCCAGTCAAAGCCATGTGCAGCGGCAGGATATTTCGTTACTGAGAGGTCATGAAAATTCACTTTGTCAAACACAGGGCTCAGGACCACCGTGCGGTCCGCCTGGATACGAGCAAGTAAAGGCTCTGCCCTATAAGGGAACAGTGGTGTATGATCACAATAATAAACTGAAAACAAGCCCATTTTAAACACCATGTTTTCTATATTTTTATGATCTTACAGGTATTTGTTTGCAATAATACAAAAGTACTATTTAGGATTGGATTAAATAATGTCAACTGAGCAGTTCCACACCATTGGACATGGACTTCCACGTGAGCATCCAAAATGGCAACTACATCTGCGGTGGCAGCCTTCCACCCTGAGATTCGAGCCTGGCTGAGACCTCTTTGCTCTGAATGAGACACCAGCTTCACCAAGTTTGAATGCTTCTGATTAATGGATGTGACATAGATGTACAGCTGTGTCTTCAAATCTTCTGTAAAGGAGACACAATCTACACTCTTAAGAACAAAGGTGCTTGAAAGGATCTTTACATTTAGCGATGTCATAGAACCATTTTTGGTTCCCAAAGAATCATTCAGTCAATGGTTCTTCTATGGCAATGTGAAGCACCTTTATTTTTAAGAATGTCCTAAAAACATGCACCTGAATTTTTTTGGTTATTTTTGCTTCCACTGAAATCTTTCAGCAAATATTAATACAGGCTACAAATTAAGCCTTCACAAACAGAAGTAGGAAGCAGGATATGCAAATATATAAGCTCTTGAGAGAATAAAGAATAATGTAACAATCAATAACAGGGGTTTGGTGGGCCTGTTTGTTTTTAAGGGGAAACAAACCATTTGTGCTGTGGTCGTCCACCAGTATGATCTCTTTGAGAAGATGGGCTGGAGTTCTGTTAATTATGCTACAAATGGCTCTTTGAAGGACAGACAGAGCCTCATCCAGAAAAATCAACACCACACCGATGCTGGGCAGATTCTCTGGATATTCACGTCCAATGCATCTGCAAAAGCATAATGGAAAATATACAGTTCTATTAAAAAAGAAAAAACAGTATACAAATAAAAGTGAAGAAAGTGCAGAAATGTTATAAATAGATGTTATTTTCTTATTTCAAATCTACTGAAAACTTTACACATGCATTTCCAAGCAAAGCATTAACAAAATGTAGAAGTGTGTTCTTGTTCTTTCAAAGGGAAGCAAAGAAAATTAATATTAAGATGTTCAAAAAAAATAGCAGTGTCAACATTGAAATTTTAAGATTTAACTTCACTTTAAACTAATGAATTACTAACATAGTTGAATAAAGTTTGCTATTGAAAACTGCTGCACATTTGTGTCGAGTCAACCAACTTCTGGCAGCTAGAAACAGGCATTTCAGCCCAGGATCCAGTTGATTTTCATTTTTGCTTCAGAAACTGCATTTTTAATGTCACCCCACTCCATAACCTAAATCCCTTTTGTCTGGAATCAAGATTTTGCCCACTTGCTTGTGTGTTTGGGGTTGTTGTCTTGTTGAAACACCCATTTTAGGGGAATTTCAAGCATTCTGATGTATTCAAACTGATCCATGTTTCCTTGTACAATAGGCCCAACACCGTAGTATGAAAAACATCTCAATATGATTTTTGCACCACCATGCTTAACTGTTTTTACAGGGTACTGTAGCTTAAATTCATTTTGTTGGTTCACCCCGGTACACGTGAGGTTCTCTGTCTTTAACCACTAGACTCCAAAAGAAAAATTTTGCTCTCATCAGGCCACAGTATATTACACCTAGGGCAGAAAAATACAGCAGTAGATATATTTTATAAAAATGGCCGAAACACTTCCCCCCTTTTTAACAACAGACAAAAATGAGGTATTTTTTAACAGAATAAAATTATATTCTAATTAAACTTCACACTGCTATTATTTTGATCACGCCACTTTCAATAAATGAGTCTCAGAACAAGTAGTGTGGATAACATCAATGGGGCTATTGTTTTTCTATTACACTACTAGATCTAAGTAAATAATTTTCGATGCAGAAATATTACTTGTACTAAAAACAGTGGTTTATCAGGTTACTGACGTAGCATTGCTATTTTATTTTTAACAACTGAACATGAACTATATCTATTTACTGCATGTCAGGTTTGGATTTTCATAGTACTTCTATGAAGCACTTAAACATACCTGTAGTCTCGAGTCTCGGGAAGCTCTCTGTCCAGAGGGATCTGGTCGCTAAGGAAAGCATTATAACCATATTTCTGAAAGAGATCTTCTGCCTTTCTTTGGTCTTCCTCAGAAAGTTCCACAGTCCATTGCTGGAAGAGGTGTGAGTTTGGAAACAGTTTCTCTAATGGTTTCTTCTCTGTTTTCACTTTAAGGTTAATCTCTTCTGCAAAGATTTTTATTTGTGCTTAAAATCATTAAACTTGGTAAATTATATGAATAATAATAGCAATTAACATGTTTCTCGTCATTTACATAACCCTGAATCTACAGCAGTAAAGTAAAATTAAACCATTACAACTCAACAGCTTTGTGTGTGTGTGTGTGTGTGTGTGTGTGTTTGTTTCCATTAAAATTACACTGAAATTACAAATGGCATTATACCGATGTGCACATGCACATAAATCCAAAGCAGAATTTGACTATTTGGAAAAATACTTTAGTAAACATACATTAGTTACTCACCCATGGCGTGCACCTGAGCCTCCAGTTTCTCCAGTTTGTTAAAGAGAAGTGCATTGTGTAGTGAAAAGTTTTTCTGCACATCATATAGTTGCTTCTCTTGGGTTTGAATTTTCCTTTTGACAGAGCTCACAAAGAGAAGCACTGCTGCCACAGCCAGGGCTGGAAACAAACTCTTCAAACATCCTATTCTCATGGTGAACTTAATGTGATGGTGTATAGCACCACGATAAAGTGGCCTGTTAAATATCTTCAGCAATATGTCTCAGCAATGATTGGTCCTGTTGCACTGTATAGGCTTTTGAGCACAGGAGAAGCTTTACTAATGTTTACAACTCTATATTTACATGAAAATTAAAATGCAATTGACTTTTTTTATCATACATACCCGCTTACCTGATAAACTGCTAAATTTGACTTTACTGTTGATATATTTCACTGTATTCTTGTCATACAAACAAATAACGTTTCATCTTTAGATTGAAGGGAGGAGAACAGGACATTGAATCCTGGTAAGGATTATCTTAGGCACTGGGTGAGGCTTTCTCAATTTTTCAAACTCAAAAAAAAAAAACCCACCTAAAAAGCAATGCTTTCTGTTTTTTATTTTATTATTCAAGGAACTGCTATCAGTCTGAAGGATGTTAACACAAACAGATTATAGAACAATGTGCTAAATTTTTGGCAGCATGCTGAAAATAATTATTTTTTTAAAGATTTACAAGGATTTATTATCTACTTGATGTAACATACACTGTAAGTTGTTTGGTGTATTAAAGTTGAATATAATGTTTGGTTTTAGAACTACATACAATGTCTCTTTCATAACTTTCACTTGCAATAGCTATCGTACAAGACTCACTGTATATTTAGTAAAAATAACTTGATTCTTGTCGAGTAAATATCAAAATTTTACACAATGTATTTAAAAACAGCCAACTCACAGATTAACAATCATATAACCTGTATATTGATACACAATGTGTTATTATTTTAATAAGTCCTTTGAGTTTGGCTCCTTTTAAAGTGCTAGTTCACCCAAATATGGACATTCTAACACTGAAGTCATTTGGATTACTTTAATGAACTTTAGTGAACGGATCCTTTCAGCTCTTAGACCACTAGAGGGATACATTGCCCATGTACGATCTATGGTGTTTGATGCCAGTAAATTCTTTCACAGTGAAAGGCACAAGCTCTAAGCAAGTATAAGTCGTATGCATATGCATGAGGGATACTTACATTTTTGCTTATGACATAAACACAGTTGTAGCATTGTTTTACCTAATATTCAGTTGAACAGGCAAAGTGAGATTATATCACAGCAGAATTAATATGGGTACTCACAGCTACCTCCATTACTGTCCATATTATAAAGCAAAAACTACAAAGTGACATACAAAGGCAAGAAATAAAACTGCAATGATAGAATGATGTCTGCATATTGCATGATTTTAATGTTTGTCAAAAAAGTACATATTTACAATGCAATGCTGAAAGAGTAAGACATTTAAAAATAGTAAAAATCACAACAAATAATTTATTAACTACTTAAAAAGTAATGAAAGGGTTTAAAAGGAGGACAATTTTCAGAAAAAAATTTCTTACAAATTTTAAATATAGCCTACTGAAAATGGCTTTTCAAACCATTTTTGCATGAATTTTCCAGCGAAAATAATCCTCAAAAACTTTTTCCGTATACAATGTTACTTTAAAACCTGTTCAGTGAGCAGTGGCATTAGAGTGCAGGGGTTTGATTCGGGCCAATCGGGACAGTCCTAAACGGAGGCCCTGCCCTGGAGACTTTACAGATGCATTCTGGGATGCACTGGGACTCCTGCCAACCAGACCTGAAGATAAAAAATAATGACAATAAAATAAACACATTTTTATAATGCACTGATCAGAGAGTATCCGAGTGCTGATGAATCTTCAGTCTTACCAGGAGGATTCCACTTTGGTAGTCTGCCCCCTGCAGGACTGGAGCAAAGTGCAGGTTTAAAGAGAGGTGGAGTTGTGGGTGTCTTCATTCCAGACACAGAAGCAGCTGGACTCCGACTGATTACTGGGGTTGGGGCTGTTAGAAAAAAGGGACACAGAGAGAGAAAAAAGAAAGAGAAAGGGACAAGTGTTAGTGTAGTTTTGAAGACAGTCGGGCTCATCTAGTCAGTGAAAAATAAAAGTACCTGAGTTTTTAACTTTTAAGTCCTTTGCTGGCGTTTTCTCTTTGTTCTCCTTTTTTGATTTTGCAGCCTGTGTGGTCTTTTTTTCTGTTTTTTGTCCTATTTTCTTCACATTTGTTGTCTTTGTCACTGTGAACGTCTCATCCTCACTTTCTTCTTCCTCAGTGAAGTCAGCATCGCTCTCAGAATCTACAACAGGAACAACATACATTTACACAGTATAACAACATAGGACTGCTCTGAATCAGTAGTACACTGAAAATATATACATTAATATCGCAATGATGGTCCCAGTCCAGGTACTTGGGACTAAATGGACCATGAAGTTGCACAGATTACCTGGTGTATTTTGTGGATCA
Source organism: Paramisgurnus dabryanus (assembly GCF_030506205.2). Taxonomy (NCBI): domain Eukaryota; kingdom Metazoa; phylum Chordata; class Actinopteri; order Cypriniformes; family Cobitidae; genus Paramisgurnus; species Paramisgurnus dabryanus. Next base: position 12,485,672 of record NC_133337.1, read on the forward strand.
TAGTCTTTATCTTTGTCATTGTCTTTCTCCTTCAGCGGTTTTCTTTGCTGCTCTGACACTTTCCTCTTTTTAGAAACACTGGGAGGGGACGTCTTCATATCGATGATCAAATTCAGCCCTGAAATCATGCACTTCATTATATATACATATAGTGCCATTCTGTTCTAAAATGAACTTTCCGGGCTGATTTTTTTTACACAATTTATTTTAAATGGTCTATATTGAAGAGATTCTGCACCCAACATATAAAACCTGAATTACCTAAACTGTTGCCATCAACGCTACAATTGGACAGCACAGGAGGAGAATCTGGACGATGTTGATGCTCATCTATAATGTATCATCATTTGTTAAGAGAACTGATAAAGGTATAAACAAAAACGTAATATATATGCCACTAAAATAGCTAGATTAGTTTAAAATCACTATGTTACCAGCATTGCAGTGTGTAAGAACAGGAGGTGGAGATTCAGATCTTTCATGAGCCTCTGTAAAGTTAATGGAAAATAAACAAAGAATAAATACAGTTTTTCACAAGATACTAACGCATAAGAACACTACAGTGAACTATGATGAGACCTGTTTTGGTGGTACATTCTCTCCCTTCTGTTCCTGAACGATCCAGCAATGACAGTGTTAACGCTGCCTCTAAATCTCTTTCATATAATTTATCTTCCAGAGACACCCTATAAAACATTCATATTTAACAGTCAGTGATGCTTTAAAAAGATTTATTCTGCTTTCTATGCTCTTATGCACATTTTTATGAAAACATTAGAAATTAGATTCAATTGAAACATTCAATTAAAAATTAAAGTAATATGTGCTAGAAGGCTTTTTGTGACCTCTTTACGTTTCCTGAGTTGGTAAGATCAACAACTTCACTTGAAGATGCACTTGATTTTCTTTGGTTTCTCTCAGAATCCAGGTCTTTGATGGCTGTTCGAGCTTTTTTGGAAGGAGGTTTTGCAGAAGCAAAATCCTCATCTGTCAGATAATGAAAATATTTTACAGGACAATTTGAAAAGATTATTAGACACTACAGATCACATCTATAATGTGTAAGTCACTAAGAAATTCAAAAAGCATTATTTCATAGATACAAAAAATTAAAATAATTAATATTAAAGCTTTAATGCTGCATTTTGTAATATCCAGATTACAGAAAATAAATCCGATATCTTACCGTCATCATCTTGGAAGTCTGAGTAGTTAACAGATTTTCTGCTTCTGATAAGTTAAAAACATTCTGTTAACGTGTGCTAAATAGGACAATCACAAACAAATATTTAGAAGTGTGGTGCAAAATTGTTTGCAGAAAATAGCAAATCCTTACTGCAAAAAACAGCACTGAAACATCATGTGATAAACAGCTGTCATACAACAACAACACACAACATTGCGCATGTGTAAAGTGACACGACAACTTTTACTTGCATTAACGAATAATAAAATGATGGGAAGGATATATATCTGTGTATATATATATGTGTGTATACTACTGTAAAGGTTTATAATACTTACGGACCTGGGTGGTCGGTCCATTCTGTAGATCGATCAGTCAGAGGGAAAATAAAAACTTACTATACACAAACATGCACAGATAGCTAACAGTTTTGCATCTACATTTTGTTATGCTGCAAAAAAACCAGCAATTACAAAGTGGAAAATTATTTACTATATATAGACATCAGAGTTTCGTGTTTTGCCGCGAGCAGCCGCACACTGATTCAACCCGCCTGAAAACAAACGAAGGAAGTATCTCTGAATACAAACGTTTACGGTTCGTCAAAAGCGCATATACCACGTCTTCAATTTAGGAGAACGTGAATTATCTTGATAAATATTTAGTAATTTTACAATTAACTTAATAGTATTAATAGTTAATGAAGCTTATACTAAGACTATGTGACCTGGATTTTTTTTTTTTTTTGATCTTTGCAAAAAGTCGAATCTGCGGATGGGATTATAACCGCGTTTAGCGCCATGGGAACCATAGGGGGCAATGATTGGTATGTCGCGTTTGCTTTTTTAATAACTTTATTTTTTGATCATAAAATATAAATATGGATACTTGAAATGAATTAAGAAAGTGTCATATTATTATTATATTATTATTATTTTTAGGTATTTTTATTTATTCATTTGCAATATTTGTTCTTCTATGTATTTTCTGTGTTACTTAACGTAAGTTTAGACGGTTTATATGTAACGCAAGGCTATATATGTGCAACATTTCATGTGGTGTTCAGAAGGGGAGTGAAATAAAAACCTAGTTCTCACACTTTTACATTTTGCTATTTATCTCATGCCTTTAACATTTTAAATTTACAGTAGGCTACATATCTTTAAAATGTATAGAAAATACATTAACAACATTTTTTTCTTTTAAATCAGAGCAAGTTACAATGTAACTTAAAGGTTGGCTTTGATAAGGAAACCAAAAACAGAATGTGGAAAAGTTTAGAAGTGCTGAGACCACTGCAGATTAATGTTACTGATTGATTCTGAGGGTTCACTGTTTACCTCTAATGACAGAGATAAGAAAGTCAATGCTAAACTAAACTTCCAATGAGTTTCCAGTCCAGCCACACAAAGGCCAACCACTAACACATCATACAATACAGTGTGTAAATAAACAAAATGAAGAACAAAAAAACGTTTTCTGACACATGAATGAGATTAAACACATTTTTTTATATATAAACATTTTTATTTATTTATTTAAATAACAGAGCAGAATAAGTATGATTTTTTCCTGCACATCTAACACTTTAAGCGTCCATAAAAATACCATAAATAAAAAATGTATGTCATTAAATAAATAAATACTTTTTCTGGTTGACAATTGTTATTAAAATGTGGTGTCCAGCACCAAAGACAAATTTAGGATGGCAGGTGAAAAATAACAAACTAATATCTAAAAAAAACAATATTAGATATATATATATAAAGCACAGCAGGTGCCAAACTCTGCTCCTAGAGAGTTCAGTTCCAACCCTGCTCAAATACACCTGGTAGTAATTTTATGTGTTTCATGAAGACGCCGATAACCCGACTCAGGTGTGTTTATTGGGGCCATATGGTCTTTAGGAACGTAGTTTGACACCCCTTATTTAGATGATAAATCTGAATAATTTCTTAATTCTATTTTGATGTGTAGTTGTGCTATAAATAGCTGTGTTAAAAACAACCCAAACGGTAACCCAGAGTTGTTTTAGCTGTATTTTATCCAGATACAATGGTGGACATTAGAAATCGGGTTGTTCGTGTTTGGGTAGATTTTAAAAATATATTTTTTTTAAATATTGTGCCACACTACATCCCTTCGCTCTCCGAATCTGAGCAAAGCAGCGACGGATCCGCGGTCACCCCAAGACGCACCTTTATCCGACAATTCCTGAGATCCGAGGACTGCTGGGGTTCGTGTCGTGAAGACTCTCCCAAGGGTCATCATCTGAAGGGGAAACAAGAGTTTCTTTAGAGATGTTGCGACCTTCCGATGGCTCAAAGTCAAGGTCTCCATCGTCCTCCTGGGCCGCTCTGGAGTCAGACGCCTCGCCGCGCCGGAGCGCATTTAACGGGTCGGATGGATTCACCTGCCGATTTCTCCTCTCCCTGTGCTGCAGACGCTCCAGTGGAATGGTGTTTTTCTCTGATAGAAACACGGATGACTGGTGAAGATTTTGTCCTGCTGTATATATCTGCTTCACCCCATCCAGGTTGAGAAGTATGTTGTGCTTGGTGGAAAAGTAAACGTCTCGATTGTTTTCCAAAAGTTTGTGGTGAAAAAGACAGTCGTCCTTATTGCAAATCGTCTGGGGGAAAAGTAAAAAATAAGAAATTATTTAAGGTAAGACTATTACAATGTCCATTTTACACAATAGCCTACATTATAACTAATGTGTTATTTATTTTGTTAATGAAACATGATAAAATATCTAACCCCGAATCCCTTCTTGAAAAAAAAAGATGTTCTTAATAAATACTTACAGATGTGAAAAGAGTCCCGCCTGCGTCCATGCACAAAAACCGGTTACTTTTCACTCCAAATATTGCCAGACGGTCTCTGCTCTCCGCTTTTAATACAACAACACCTGTTGAATAACCAAATAATCAATTTATTCATAGCTCATTTTGGTAGAGCATTGCGGTAATGCACAGTACATCGCTTTGGATAAAATCTACCAAATGCATAAATGTATTGTAATATTTTGTATTGTATCGCAAGGCAAGTTTATTCACATTTTCAAAAAAAAAATCAGTAAAATAAAACAAGAGACATTTAAAATCACAATAATAAAATACAAAAATGTAATCAGGTGTTTTAAGAAATATATTTCAGACTTTTGAGTTTCCAATGTATTTACTCTTACTCTCACTTTTATCATCTTACAATATTATTCTCTTTATCATCTGAAAACTTGTACTCACTATAGGAACCCCGGTGCGTGGTTTTGCGCACATGTCCGTTCGGGCTGATCTCCATGTAGAAATTGTTCAAGTCAGAAGTTGTCTGAAGGTGAATGAATCTCCTCGGGTTCCCCCAGCTGGAGCCGAGCAGAGGAGAAGAATTTGGAGCAGCATCCGAATCTCTGAACCCCTGGAGAGCTGTGAACCACAGAGTCAGGATGGAGGAGTGCAGCATTGGCAGGTTAGAAAGTGCGCAACGCATCTTCACAGTGTCCAAAGTCACGATACGTAAAATCAATCTGGCAAACGGAAGAAGTTGTGATGCGTAAAAGTTTGTAAGTGCGCCTTTTAAACTCATCCTTTGCCAGTCCTCGCCTCCATTCTTTACGCAACACTCGTCCGCTGCGCCAGAGGATGTGAGGGGGCGGCTACAACTTGTCCACCTGTTTATCATGATGGTAATTGACCAGTAAACCCATAATGTATTTATATCTTTTTCAGTTTTGAACAGAGTGTGACTTTCTGTGTCCAGTGGTGTCTTTATTCTCAAAAACAAAACAAAAGTCAATAGAAAGCTATCTCTCGGTTTATTATTGCACGCTTATTTTAAAGGATTATCAAAATATTTATTTACTAGAAATTCCTAAATCAGTTCTCTCTATGACCAATAGCATACTGTCGCCCCCAACTGAACAGATGAAAGATTTTATTTCAACGTCTTAATTTTGTCCAGTAGATGGAGCTTGTGCCTTATTTATACTGTGTTGTGTATGCTGTGTTGTGCAGATAACAAATAAGCCCTTAGTGTAATTTAAATGTAAATGTGTAATGAAACTAAATTTTTGAATCGATATGTGAAATCTCTTTGTGTATTTTATATATACAGGTGTGTGTATATTATGTGTGTATATGTGTGTGTGTGTGTGTGTGTGTGTGTGTGTGTGTGTGTGTGTGCGTGCGTGCGTGCGTGCGTGCGTGCGTGCGTGCGTGCGTGCGTGCGTGTGTTTGTGTGTGTATAAGTGTAGCCTACAATTTGTGTATATATATAGTGAGGAAAATAAGTATTTGAACACCCTGTTATTTAGCAAGTTCTCCCACTTAGAAATCATGGAGGGGTGTGAAATGGTCAAAAATCCAGAAATCACAATGTATGATTTTTTAACAATTTATTTGTATGATACAGGTGCAAATAAGTATTTGAACACCTGAGAAAATCAATGTTAATATTTGGTACAGTTGCCTTTGTTTGCAATTACAGAAGTCAAACGTTTCCTGCAGTTTTTCACCAGGTTTGCACACACTTCAGGAGGGATTTTGGACCACTTCTCCACACAAATCTTCTCTAATTCAGTCAGGTTTCTGGCCTGTCGCTGCAAAACACAGAGTTTGAGCTCCCTCCAAAGATTCTCTATTGGATTTAGGTCTGAAGACTGGCTAGGCCACGCCAGAACCTTGATGTGCTTCTTATAGAGCCACTCCTTGGTTATCCTGGCTGTGTGCATTGGGTCATTGTCATGTTGGAAGACCTAGCCTTGACCCATCTTCAGTGCTCTAACTGAGGGAAGGAGTTAATTACCCAAAATTTCGTCATACATGGCGTCGGTCATCCTCTCCTTAATACAGTGCAGTCGCCCTGTCCCATATGCAGAAAAACACCCCCAAAGCATGATGTTACCACCCCCATGCTTCACAGTAGGGATTGTGTTCTTGGGAGGGTACTCATCATTCTTTTACCTCCAAACACGTTTAGTGGAATTGTGACCAAAAAGTTCTATTTTGGATAGAATCCTCTGGATCATCCAAATGGTGGGAAACTTAAGACGGGCCTGGACATGTGCTGGTTTAAGCAGGGGAACCTTCCGTGCCATGCATGATTTCAAACCATGACGTCTTAGTGTATTACCAACAGTAACCTTGGAAACAGTGGTCCCAGCTCTTTTCAGGTCATTGACCAGCTCCTCTTGTGTAGTTCTGGGCTGATTTCTCACCTTTCTTAGGATCATTGAGACCCCACAAGGTGAGATCTTGCATGGAGCCCCAGTCCGAGGGAGATTGACACTCATGTTTAGCTTCTTCCATTTTCTAATGATTGCTCCAACAGTGGACCTTTTTTCACCAAGCTGCTTGGCAATTTCCCCGTAGCGCTATACAGCCTTGTGGAGGTGTACAATTTTGTCTCTAGTGTCTTTGGACAGCTCTTTGGTCTTGGCCATGTTAGTAGTTGGATTCTTACTGATTGTATGAGGTGGACAGGTCTTTTTAAGCTAACGACCTCAAACAGGTGCATCTAGGATAATAAATGGAGTGGAGATGGACATTTCAAAGGCAGACTTACAGGTCTATGAGGGTCAGAATACTAGCTGATAGACAGGCTTTCAAATACTTATTTGCAGCTGTATCATACAAATAAATAGTGAAAAAATCATACATTGTGATTTCTAGATTTTTTTTAGATTATGTCTCTCACAGTGGACATGCACCTACGATGACAAGTTCAGACCCCTCCATGATTTATATATATATATATATATATATATATATATATATATATATATATATATATATATATATATATATATATATATATATATAAATAACCCACAACACATAAAAACTGTTATTGATTGTCCAAGGAACATTGTGCAGTATTAAGAATCCGGTGTAAACTGGGTTATTTTTAGTAATTCGGATATTCTGTATTGCAAACTTTCTGTTTCATGTGAAATAACTTAAAGGCAGAACTAAATTTAAAATGAACACTAAATATGTAAAGAAGTTCCGCATTTTTCATATTCTAGAAGGTGTATTTAATCTTATGACTGTACATACACCTGTCTACCAAAGAAAATTTAAATTTTCAATAATCACTTTTGAACTAATTATTTACCCAAATAGACATGACATGAAAAAGGTTTATAAATTATTTGCAAGTAGTTTATTGTACTTGTAATTTGTATAAATGATACTGTATGATGAGTGACATCCTGAATTATTTCTAGAAAAGTTCTATAATCAGTTCTGGGCACACGGTGACTCCAAACACAAACATCCCTCACTGTACTTGCATAACTCTCAGCATAATGAAAAATGTAAAACAAATATACACATGTAAAATCAAAGAAAAAACCAAAAGTTTAATTAACATCAGAAACATGATTAAATTGCTGTGCACAGCACATACGTAGAAAAAAGAAAAATATTTTAACCCAAAATATCTGTTTCCATACACAACCACAGCGTTTGTTTTCAGAAACAAATGATCATGGCCTGTTTCCTACTGTCAGAAGATTTTTGCAAAAACGAATAAATAAGGCAGAGAGTGAGTGATGTGTTCATAAAAAGGAGTGGACAAAAAAAAAAAATTCATCTCAGTGCAGGACATTCAAACAAACAAATATATACACACTCAAAAATCTGGGTTGCACAAACATGACTGATAATGAAAACGTTTTAATGAATTTTCTTTAAGAAAGTATTTAGCTTATGAGTGTAAATTAAAATATAAAAACACATTTATGTAGCTGTTTATACAATAGATAAATAATTGTCAGGTGTGCTCTGTGGTGTAAATGCCATTTTCTTCAGTTCTGTTCACCTTTAAACTTTGTAGTGTGCTATTGGAAAAGAACTAAAAATAAATAGACCAGAAGTAAAATCCAGAAGTCACACTAAATGATTAATGACCCCCTACAGGCACAGAGGTCTTCCCTTTAACTGCAATAGGTTCAGACACACCCCTTTAAAACAAAGCCATTCAAAAACAAAGACTGCAAAGCCAAGACCTGGCATCCCATTCCTAATCTCCAGTGCTGTAATCATTCTCAAACCCTCCCTGCACAAGTTCAGATTCAGACTATGACACCTAAAGCTGGTCATTTAATGAGCACATACGTTTTTCTCATGAGCTTGAGGGTCCAGCGTCTACCAGGAAACCGGTGTCTATATTCTATGCCCAATAAACATTTTTACAGCTGTTGCTATAAATCCAAGCGACGTACATCAGCAGTTGAGGTGGCTCATATTCCCAAATGTTCGGGCACATCACTCATTCTTCACAGACTGTGATCGCTATCTGGAGACAAAGTAAATAAATGGCGTATGTGACTTCCTCCAATCATCCATTCTTCGCGATCATTACTGCTCAGGATTTGAAAACATATTCAGACATATAAATTACAGATTGACCATGCAATAGACTTATTTACCACACTCATATCTCATTTATCCTTAAATTTAATGATGCATTTCACTAATCTCATTAAAGCCAGGATTAATGTTAAAATGTTTGGCACTTTGGCATTTTTGCATGCTTGGCATCGGGGTGATTATTGATAAGAAATTTGCCAATGTTAAAGCAATGACCATAAAACAAGCAACGCGGAAGGGGCGATGAAGTTTTAGCCTTTCTTTCACCCTAAAGTATTGCGTCAGTCCTGCAGTGGTCCCGTCTGACAAATTCACTGCGCTAAAAGAAGGAGGCAACCGCACAAAACTTTCCTTTTGGTAGCAAACAGTAGCAAACAAGTGCGAATACCCTGATGAGACAGCTACTGTTTTTTTGTTTGTCGAAGTCTTGTGCATGTCTATGACCTTGGACTAAAGTCGGATGGGAAACCGGAAAGATTCCCAGCACTATACTGGAATCTCAAGGCTCCCGTGCGCTGTGGTTTTTACGGGACTATCTGTATGTGAGGGAGATGTCAACAGCATGGCCTCTGCTCCTCAGGTATTCAACCCCCCAGGAGCCACATATACTTCAAACGGATTGAACAAACAAGCTAGCTGTGGTGACCCATAAAAGTCTTTCTAAAATAGCATCATTCCTTTCTAGTTCTCTTAAAAAAAAACTCTCTCATTTGGCAAACATTTGGTGACAGGCGAAAGGACTAACGAGCAAAGAGCGACCAAAATCATAAAAAATCTGTGACAGTCCCTTTGTTTGGATGCCACACAGCATCTGCCCTGTAATTATATTTGCATAGAGCACCAGCAGAGCTGACTTCCACTGCAGTGTCTCTGCAGCAACAGGGCACAGAAACACACGCCGGGCTCCACTGCCCCCTCTACCAGGACTTATTCACACACAGACGCACACACACCAGAAATAAATAAATATATACTGCACGTATTCCCTTGAATCAGATAGCGTACCATCATTGATGGCAGAGTGCAGTCTGAAACACATTTAATAACAAGCGACAAAGCTCTGTATTACTGGACTCTTTCAGTGCACAGACAGTATTTACAGGATTTTCATTGGTTTCCCCATTCACAGCAATGCTTAAAGCTTATTTTTCAAGTGCTCCTTTTGTTTAGGCAAAGTTGTGATAAGCGATAATATTTTAACCAGCCATCTTTAAAAGTTAGTGGGCAGAATCATTTTTAGTGCTCCTTTTGTTTAGGCAAACTTGTGATAAGCGATAATATTTTAACCAGCCATCTTTGAAAGTTTGTGGGCAGAATCATTTTTAGTGTCATTTTATAATTTAGGCATCAGCTGCCCTGTCTTTTTTTCATCACTTTTTCTGTTTTCTTTACAAAAAATGTGTTAATTTCCTTTGCAAAACTTAAGAAATTCTAGTCCACAAATAAATCATACAGCCTCAAAGCTCATACAGGGTAAAGGAGGTGTAATCACCACAAGAAAAAATACTGTCACCTCCAGCCACTTTAGTGTTTCCAAACTACACATGACATCGCAATTTTTGGTTGTGGCTAACACTGTGAGTCACTCTGTATTCTCAGATGAGCTCACACGCCGTTCTCTAATTTGAGAAAAGTAAAATAAAGCAGAGATGCACACCCCCTCCCCGCCCCTCTCCAGGGCCCTTGTGGGAGAGTCCCCGCGGGGCCCCGGCTAACATATCAGCCCTATTTCTGACGCCCTGGGGTGTTCAGAGCATGCATGTTAAAGGGGCGGCTTGTGGGAATGCCAAGGCACCTCAGCGCAACATGCAGCAAGAGAGATCTGCTTTCCTTTAAGTGCTCACACAAGCCCACAGCATGAAAAACAGAATTGAATATCTGCTCAAAATAAAAATAACAACACATAATGCTTGTGTCTTGCCTGAGAAATCAAAACAAAACATCTGTATGTAACTTAATGCACCCTTTTAAACCGTCCAGGTAGAGTGCTGCTTGAAATTTTGTAAACCCTACACAATTGTCTGTATTTTTGCTTTGCTATGACCTCAAACTTAATGCTATTCCTACAAGTAGACAAAGAGAACCCAATTAAACAAATGTTTGAAAAATATTAAATGTGGCTATTTATATACTGAGAAAAATTATCCATATAAAAGATCTTTGAGTGGTACAAGAATGTTTGCAATAAATGCAGCTGAATGTGTCCAGGAAGATCCTACCCTGTATCACGAAATTATGTACCTATAGTCACATAATTTTGTGAGTGTTTTCCGTGACACTGACACGTTTTTAAGCCTTTTTGCGTGAACATGTCACGTATTTCTGTTTACTTGTCACTGTCTTGTATTTTTTACTCAACTGTTTTGTCCTATTTTCAAACCATTGACACTTCAGTTTAGGGTTAGATTTAGTGTTTAGGAAGTCACTTTAAGTATTGGTTTATACCTTTATTCATGATTTATTTTTTATATTTTATGATTTTTAAACCATTGTCGCCTGGCATTAGGGTTAGAGTTGGGTTTGGGTAAGGATGTAATTTTATGTAAATCTAACCCGAAGCGACAATGGTAAGAAAATAGTACAAAACAGTTGAATAACAAATACATGACAGTGACACCTAAAGAGAAATATGTGAAATGTTCACGTAATCAGGCGGAAAAACATTTCAGTGTCATGGAAAACACTCACAAAATTTTGTGACTATAGGTACATAATTTTGTGATAATGGGTTGTAACATCAGTCATGCACATCAGCTTGGCCTTGGAGAAATTTTAACCCCTTTCTATGGCTTAAGTTCTTTGCTGACATTAGATTCTTCCACAATTTTCCATTAGATTAAGATCAAGATCAGTGTTCTGATGGAGGACTCAGGAACATTACCATTAGCTGATGTGAGAAAGGCCTTAAGTTTTACTCTGGCTTCCTTTGTGACCTCGCAGACTACTATGCGTCCTGTTCTTTGAGTGATTTTTCTTGGTTGACCACTCCTGGGTAAGGAAATAATGGTCTGAAATCTCCTCTATTTGTACACAGACTGTCTGCTTAATGGAGTCCAAACTCTATTGAGCATCATCAACTCAGATGAAGATCAGACCTTGACAGATCTCTGTTCTTTAAATAAAACATTGCGCTGACACCTGATCTTACCTTCTTAAAATGAATGGTTAATCCTAGAGGTTCAAAAACTTATGCCACTCACATAAAACTGGATCGTATTTCTCAGTAAATAAATAAAAAATGAGTATATTATTATATACTATTATTTTTGTATCATTGTTACCTGGGATCTCTTTCTCTACTTAGCATTTGTATACCCTATTTGTTGATTCTAAGACTATTGTCAGTTTAAATCAAATTTTTGTGCATATCTGTGTATAACAACTTTTCAGATCCAATTTGTGTGTCCCTTAGCACTTTTTTATTTTCCGGTTTGGTTTCTATAGCAATAACGTTGCGTGGAGGTGTTTAAAATGCTTGAGTTCATGCAGCGCTGTGCAGACTGATCGGCGTGTGACATCAAAATTAACAACATCTTAAGTGCTTACGTTTTACGTGGAGTGAGAATGTGAAATAGGTAAAAAGCTACGCCAAATCCATACAAAGTGTAAATCAGATTTCTTGTGTTTGTTTGTTTTTGCTATTCCACATGCTAAATATTATCAGATATGTATAAAAATCTGATTTGGACTGACAGTGTGAACAAGGTCTAAAGGTTTACAAACTTTCAAGCACCATTGTAGCTCTTTGAGGTAATAAAAATGTAATTACACGGTTAATAAGCCAAGGAGGTCTTCATCATCCACCCAAAGTCTATTCCAATCTTGGCAAGCACCGGACTACAGACAGGAAGGCTGAGAAACCTCCACATTCATAATCGAAAATGTGAAAATAAAAGACGGAAGCAGCGATGAATAGCGTACTCAAGGGTTTCTAATAAAAAGCTGACCTATTCAAATATACATATAAAAAGAATGAGTACTATTATGGTGATGTTCTTGCAGTTCCTTGTATTGTCATTGGACAGTTGTCAGATCTCTCAAGAGACCAGTGCAAAGGAAGAATTATTGCGAGAGTCAGCTCATATTCGAGGGAGAAAGTGAGTGACAGTCATAGCAGTGGTGGCTCTGTTGCCTCGCTTCACTCGACCATGCTTGCTGAGAGCGATGTAGAATCCCTTGTAAACGGAGGACTCGTATGCATTGTAGTTATTTGGCAGCAGAGTCTCTTTGAACTTGCACTCGTCTTTAAAGACGTTCTGAAAAAGAAAAGAAGAGGTGTTAAGATCATTATAAAATTAAAAGTGTAGTCATAGCAGAGACCGATGCACAATCAATAATACAAATAGTGCTTTTTGTATTAGTGCTATGAAAACATTAAATAAAAGCATGAACTACAACAGAAAGGGTGCATATTAAAGACTGCTATAATCTGCTCATGTTAAAGCAAATAAACACTTCTTGTCCAATTAAGAGGTTTTATGACCTGAAAAACAGGAATCATATTGGGCAAATTTAGAAATGGTAGGTATGTCCAACTCAATTTAAGTAGAAAATCCTTTATTAAACAGACATATTTCATCTCTGAGCTAAATAGGTGATAAATTTTTTATTTGATCATAATGATCACTTGCTAGACCTATTTCAGCAGATGCAGAACTTGCTGCAGTTTTGAATTAAGCAGTTATCTGCCCATTGTCCCCTAGGAACAAGTGTTGCATTGCGTTTTACACACCTATATTGAAACTTCTGCCAAGACTGCTGTATCTAAGTTAACAAATTACTTTTAAAACTCAGTTAACACTTTACATCAGTCTCCATGTCACATATATTTAGTAGAAAATGTTTATTATGGGGGTTATTAAAAAAAAATAATTACACACATGTATATGCATATTATGTGTGTGCGTGCGCTGATGTTTGTTACTGTAATTCATTTATTTAATTCTACCACCAAAAACACTAATAATTATGTTCAATAACAAAAGCAAGCAGCTCCAAAATCATTTCAAATTAAGCACACATAGTGTATTGGTATTTTTCCCTACACATTCTAAAAAGAAGGGTACAGAAAATGTCATTGGGGTGGTACCCTTTCAAAAAGTACACTTTTGTACCTTAAGGGTGCATATTAGTACATCAAAGGCACATATTTGTACCTCATAGATACACCTCATTTTTTGATAGTATACTTGTGAACATATTAAGTGCTATTTAACATTGTAATATATGAACAGAATAAATTAGGCCTGTTACGTTTTTCTACATTATAGACGTGACCATGATGGGCATTTATATTATCGCACGTGTGACGACCCATGATAAAAAATAACTACCACTCATGCCGCTGCCCTCGGCTATTTAAACAGAACAATGCGTTTGTTAATAGGTTTAATGCGAGTCATTAGAAAGCATATGGTCTTTGGCACCGTGCCTGGATTTAATGTACCCTGTAGGATACATTTATCAATTTGCATTGCAGCTGTGGCAAACGTCTCGGTTCAACAAAGCAGACAATTTTATATTTATACTGATAGATAACTGAATGCAGCACTCAGCCATGCACTCCTATACCATTGTAACCCTATTATTAGTCGCGCCACCGCCATACGTGCCAAATGCACAGATCATCAATTACTTTCAAATGAACGAAGGACTATGTTGAGAAACATCACCTGTTTACACTCAGTGTTCAATTTCTTTATGGATGCAAATGTTTGGTCATCGCGCGGACGCGAGGAGAGGCAAGAATGAAAGAAAAGAGTTGCGCAAACGCACTTACCGTTCCGTACATCCTTCCTCTGCTATTCATTGCGACAAACAACTCGCTTTTCACACCATACAGGCTAACCACTCCTCTGGACACGGTGGAAATCTCAATTAGACCTGATCAAACAAAACAACTATGTTACACAGAATTAAGCGGCTCCGGATGACGCTGCTCCAAAACAACAAGGCATGCGGTGGGTGGAACCCCTGCAGGTGTCAATTGTGGATGCGCACATACTGTAGCCTTTCCCTTTAACAAGATTATTTCTCATGCGCATCATCACCCAAATGATAATCATCATCCCTCACTTTCAGGCGTGCATGTTATAACGCTTTTGGGCCGCAGAAGGAGCCGGTGTAAAAATAAGCTGGCGTCTATATCTGTCCCAGCATTCATGTCATGTTTAAGCCCGGGACAGATATTTAGCACTAAGGGATACTATGTTTTTAATAGATTTGTATTTGCTTCAAAAGACACCTGACTCGGTAAGCACACACATACAGAATAAAAGCTCACTGCAATGGAGCTGTCCGCTATAGAGTCATATTATGATTGCATTACATGAACTCACTGTACTGGTTCTCATTATGTACACCGTTTATCTTGCCGTCTGGGAGGACCTGAAGGTGAAACCCGATGCCTACATTGCAGTACAACCTCCGCACTCTTTTGATGCCCAGCAAATAGTCGTTCTCCCAGTTTTGCTCTGGTTTCTCTCCAGAGATTCCCAGCATGGAGCGGGAGAAGAGGGTCTCCCATCGCTTCTCCAGTAAAGTTGTACTATTAGTCCTACTTGGAAGCGGACTGGAGGACGCAGTCCCAACTAGGAGCAATCCCAAGAGCAGAATAGCAGTCCTTGGCCAGTGTTGCGCGTTGGCCTCGCAGGACATACTGATGAGGGACCTTTGCGCAATGGCCATCCGGTTTACCTTCGGGGCACGTGGTCAAAATTAATGGCACTAAAAATACCACTCTTCTAGTTTTTCTTCCTTCGGCATGGTGGTGCAAGCTTATTTTAGCGAGGCAGGTCAGGACTTCGGGCATGCGACGGTGGCCCGAGAAGAGAGCGGCAGAGGAGCGTGGAGAGAGCGCGACACAACTTGGGGTGGCGGTTAATGTGGTGATGACCATGTTGTGCAGCTCCAAAGCCCCGGGTCGTGGAGAATGCCACTCATCAAAATCCCTATCTCACCTCAACAGACACCTTCATCCTTACATGACATCATATCAGGGGAGGGGGGAGAAGAGAGAGAGAGTGAGTGAGAGAGAGGGAGGGAGAGAGAGAGAGAGAGAGAGAGAGAGATAGAGAGAGAGAGTTGCAAGCGTCAACTGCTCCGTACTGCAAACGCTGTTTGTCTGATGATGGGACGCTGCTGTCACTCCACATATGAAATGGGGGTCGCATGCTGAACCTTATTGGACGCCTTGCGCTCGATCATGGGATGCGATGGGTACTATAGCAGCGCCCAAATCGGGACGGTGGTCATATGTCTGACAGCCCTGCTTCCTTATTTAGAAGGATGGTGTAAAAACAGTCCAGTTGTCACCGGAGAGCAATGGCACCCCTTTCTGCCACCTCGCAAGCTGTTTGTGTTGAAAGTTTACGCAACGACCTTATTCCAGAATATTGCGCTCCTTCGGTGCGTGCCGATCATAACTTTCTTCGTGATTCCATTGGAGATATGTTCCCATCTTCCGAGAGGCTGCCTCTCCTGATGTCACGGCGATGATGCTGGGAAAACGCTCTTTCTCGAGAATGCTCGGACCGCGCGTATACTGCGCGTCAACAGATGCTGCGCCTCATTTACGCGCTTCCTCAGGTGCGCATAGAGTACAGTTAAGCAGAATTGCGGCAAAGCTTGGGGAGGCGCTATTGTTGGCTGTAAATGAGCCAATCATATTATTTTGACAATTTGAGGGGGGTTAAATACAGAATAAGCTACATTTCCTTAACGACATTCAATTACATAACTAATTCCATCAATTAATTACAAATACATTTTAATGACAGGCTCCAAAATTCCAATAAAAAACATAATGAATTCTTAATTCATCAAGATTTAATGATTCAAATAGTTTAGAATCCCATGCTGTATGTTGCCCCTAGAAAAAAGAAAGGCGCATGTGATAAAGTTGTTCAAAAAAAGGCTTTGATCTATTACAGTACATTTACCAATGAAACACAGACGTATTGATTGATAGCTGTCAGTCAGTAGAGCAAGCTGACCTAAGAAATGCATTGCTTGGCAGTAAAATTAAGCCATGAACATTTGTAGCTGAGTAGGTAGCAATTATGTTCTGCATTCAGGCACAAGCTGTCTTAAAAAAGCCCACACACCTTACAAAACAGAGTCTAATTAGCAAAGCGATCTTAAATCAATAGCTAAAGGCCAGAACGGTTCTGACCCTGTCAAAAGCGTTTAGGTGCAGGTCTGTTATCAGCACCTGCACGATCAGCCCACCATCAATGATGTCAACAGGAAATTACTGAGCATGGCACAAACCTTTATGTCAATAAGGTTTGCCTTGAAGTTTTGTTACGATGTATTAAAAATAATCTGACTATACATCACATTAAACTTGATCTGTCAAACCGTTACAATAGACCCCCAGTAGCACAATTCACATTGCTTCCGCACATCTGTGCAATTAACAGAGCAAAACCAGATCAAAGCACAAACGTGTGCGAGATTTAGCATTCAGCTGTCACTACCTCTCATGTTCAGACAGATAATGACACACCCAACATCTGCTGCACATCACTTCAGTTTACCTCCGATCAGATTGAAAAGCCTGTGACTCATTCAATGAGAAAAAGTCTTGAAGAATAAATTACTCCATTACAGTTAGTATTTGTTTAGAGTAAAAGAGTCAATAGTACTTTAGCAGCATCTTATTGTCTAAAGCAAACAAATGGACTGAAGAGGCAGAAACATGACAGTAGGATACTGTGTACATAAATGGTAATGTTTAAAATGATCAAAATCAGCATCTTTAAATAAACTAGTCAGTCCTGTAATCATATTAACTGTTTCTTGGTGTCCTCAGTATGGATACACACACAACCCAATCAAAAATTTCTATTAAATATAATTATATTCCACATTTACGAATGTACATTCTCTATCTCTCCCCCTTCTCACATGCACAATATAATTGTTATGAATTACACAGTCATTCCATGGGGCTTTGTACAAGGTGGGGATGTAAAAGACCACGTAACTAGATCAGCTGTGGTTTCAAACCCTTTCAATTAAATTTTTATTAAGGTGGGTTTAAATGGTATCGACACGACAGCTGAGGAGAGCCACTGAAATCCAAAACAGAATTACTCACACATGACATCAGGAACATCAGTGGACATTTAGCATTCAACACACTGTACAAATGACATTCAGTACCATCAAGCAGCTGTGCTGTGGTACCATACTGATAAAAGCATTTACTCTATTTTAACTCATACTAAAGAGTCTATTTGAGAATAAAGGGTGTTAAAGTGTCCGGTGCAGTGACAAAGATGGATATGTGCCCATGTTGGTGCTGACACAGCTGATCAATAATTCAACATGGAAAAGTGGCACTACAGCCTTTTTTATTTTTCCTAAAAAGCACAAAGAAGTCACTCCCAGTCCTCCTAGGGCTGTAAATTATTGATTGTAATAAAGTGGTCAAAAGGTCTCATTCTCCAAGATGTCTTTTATTCCTTCTTTGAAAATAAAAGAGATTACATATTATTTTGTATTTAGCACTGCCCTAAGCTTTGACAAAGCAGATATTTACTTAAAAATGCTGCGTTATTTTCAACCCAGCGTTGAGTCAATGGGAATGAACCCAATCCGTTGGCTTGTAATTTGCTGGTATGTTTTATCCTATTGCTGGGTTAAATATACACATGGTCTGGGTTAAATTAACCCAGTAGCTGGGTTTGTTCCTTTTTGACACAAAACTGGGTTGAAAAAACCCAGCAGTTTTTAAAACGTAACTATATCACAAGGACATTTCACAAGTCTTTTTTAAGATGTGTCCCCAGAGTACATATGTGACGTTGTAGCTTAAAATACCATATAGATCATTTATTATAGCATGTTAAAATTGCCCCTTTGTAGATGTGAGCGAAAATGTGCCGTTTTTGGATGTGTCCTTTTAAATGCAAATGAGCTGATCTCTGCACTAAATGGCAGTGCCGTGGTTGGATAGTGCAATTTAAGGGGAAGTATCCCCTTCTGACCTCACAATGGGAGCCAAATTTCAAGTACTTATTTTTTCACATGCTTGAAGAGAATGGTTTACCAAAACTAAGTTACTGGGTTCATCTTAATCACATTTTCTAGGTTGATAGAAGCACTGGGGACCCAATTATAGCACTTAAACATGAAAAAGTCAGATTTTCATGATATGTCCCCTTTAACTATCCACTGCACTGTAAAAAGTTAACAACTGGGTTTTGCAAGTCCATTCAACCTAATATATAAAAATTTTTCCTGTAAAAAGTTGACATAACTTTAACAAAAATGGGTTAAAATTGTTTAACTTAAAGTAACAAAAAATATTGATTTGACACAAATTTTGACATTTTTTACAGTGATGTTTGTATCCTTTTGTAAAACTTTTGTGTCTTTAAATTGTCCTGAGTTGCAAAGCCAGAGCAATATCTATTGTGTAGCACATGTATTATTTCAAAAATACACTCCAAAAAATACTGATTCTTTCAACCCAATTGCATCAAATATAATAATTTTTTTTATGTAACCCAGTCGTCCGTTTTTGACCCAATGCAATGCAATAAACATATCAATAACTATTTTGATTTAAAAAAATGATTTAGTCTTTTTCAATAAAAAACATCTTCTGCAGGAATATGCAAAGGGTTATGGATACCTTGCATTATCATAAAGGTTATATGTTTGAACAGTAAATATAAAGTAGTGCCTGCAGTGGTAAGGTTTCACTGGGGCAGGGTTTTTATGTGCCAGGCTGAGTTGCAAGTACAGCACTAAAAGCACATTGTGTTCATGAGCTGTCAGAAACTCAGAGAGGAGGCTGTTTCTCAGAGTATTTGACCCCTGCCGAAAGCAGGAACTCACTGTTACTACCACTGATCCTCACAACAGAATGACTCAGGCAAAAACTACTGTCTAGTGTCTACCAAATAAATGAAGGTCACTTCAGTTTTGCTGGGCAAGATCAGAATCTTGATTATTTTCATGTTTTTAGGCTTTTTGTGCTGTTGAGAACAGCATACTGAATTTGCAAACTAAAAAGTGCACAGTCATTTTGATTGTCTACAAAATCCCATCTTGTACCGTACACTATACCGAATGAGTCCCTGCGTGACATTAAGCTATACAGTAAGTATTGATTGTCCTCTATGTGCTCTGATCTGCATCTGAGAACAGAGAAACCACTAGAAGCCACTTAATCTACCACAAGTGCAAGTGGCATCCCTTACGAAAAAGAAGTTTATTCAAGTGTGCTATAAGTATACTTCTTTTAAACTTAAAATAAAAAAGTATACTTTCAGTTTACTTTTTATGTACCTCTCTAAAATGTACTTTAGGTACTTCTCAGAAATATACTTAAATTGTACTAAAGTATACTTGACCTATACTGACCGAAATGTCTAAGTATATTTGGCCTATACTTGTTTACTGACATATACTTAACAGTATTAAGTAAAAATGCAACAACGAAAGCTACATCAAGAAAGCTGCAAAAAGCCATATGAATAGCCCTGGTAAAAAATAAATATACTTTATTGTATTTCAAGTATATTTAACTTAGCATGTACCAACTTTTAATATATTGAAAGTATGCTTACAACATATTTGCTTACAATTAAACTTTTAAT
Source organism: Paramisgurnus dabryanus (assembly GCF_030506205.2). NCBI lineage: Eukaryota > Metazoa > Chordata > Actinopteri > Cypriniformes > Cobitidae > Paramisgurnus > Paramisgurnus dabryanus. The sequence goes on from NC_133337.1 coordinate 12,505,846, forward strand.
ATATTTCAAAATAATTATAATTTAATATATTTTCTAAAAGTATACTTTAAAAAATATACTTGGAGTTAAAGTTCTGTGCAATTTTTAAAGTATACTAATTTGAACTTATTTTAAAGTTTATTTTAGGTATACTTTATCTGTTAAAGTTATCATTATAATAATGCACTGACAGCATATTTATAAAATACATTATTTAGCATCCTTTAGAAACAGTATATTTTAAGTAAATTTTGAAAGTATATGTAGTGTACAGTACAAATGTGTATTATCTTCATGGAGAATCTTTAGTGTTAGTAAACTAGTAGGTTATTAATTTGGTGCTGCAGGTATACTTGCAAGTATTCTTTTACTATACTTTTAGTTAACTAGTGTACTCATACTGAAAGTGTACATGCAAGTGTTCTGTTAGTGTACTCTTAGTAAACTAGTAAGTTACTAATTGTGTGCTGCAGGTATACTTGCAAGTATTCTTTTACTTTACTTTTAGTTAACTAGTGTACTCATACTGAAAGTGTACATGCAAGTGTTCTGTTAGTGTACTCTTAGAAAACTAGTAAGTTACTAATTGTGTGCTGCAGGTATACTTGCAAGTATTCTTTTACTATACTTTTAGTTAACTAGTAGTTTACTACTCAACTTTACTTTAAGTGAACTTAACATCATACTATAAATATATATATATATATATATATATATATTGCACTTAAAGTACAATAAATTGTTCCTGTGTATTAATTTTTATACCTGACATATACCTTAATTGTACTTTCAATTTGAAGCTAAATCTTTCGTATGCTATCAGTGAGATAATCAAACAATAAAAAAAGAAAAAAAATATATATATAATGGGACACTACAGTGGACACTGTAGAAATTGTGAGTAAAAAAAGGAATGGAATAATTTGCAAATCTCATAAATTTATATTTTATTCACAATAGAATATAGACTATCTCTGCCCATCTTGACTTCTGAGAGGCACTGCCACACTTTTTATACCCAATCATGTTGCCAATTAAGTTGCAAATTGGTCCTTTAGTTGTTCCTTATGTACATTTAACTTTTATACTCTTATTGCTACCTGTCCCAACTTTTTTTGGAATGTGTAGCTCTCATAAAATCCAAATTGAGCCAATATTTGGCATGACATTTCAAAATGTCTCACTTTCAACATTTGATATGTTATCTATATTCTATTGTGAATAAAATATAAGTTTATGAGATTTGTAAATTATTCCATTCCTTTTTTACTCACAATTTCTACAGTGTCCCAACTTTTTTCTGATTTGAGGTTGTATATATATCTATATATATGGCTGAACCCCCTGAATATTAACTTTCGTTCTGGACTCCATTTCCCATAATCCCGCATGCCTGGACTGATTAATCTGCACCTGAAACTCATTGGACAGCCTATATAAACTTTCTGGAAACATTCAGTCAGTCCAAAGTCTTGATTTGTACCGGCTGTCATTGCTGAGCCGTTTGCCTGCCTGCATATCCATCTGTATTTATTGATCTTTATTTGTTTTACCCGGTTTATGAGTATGTTGCCTGCCCTGACCCTTTTGCCTGTTTCACGACTACGAGATTTGCCTGCCTTACATTGCTGTGTTTGCTGTTGTTTGACCTTGCCTGTTGGAATATGAGTGTGTTTAATAAAAACCTGCAGATGGATCCTCAGTGTCAAAGTGCTTTGTTACACAAGCAGTATACAATAAGTTACATACTAGGCATGGGCCGATTACCGGTTTCAAGGTATACCGAGGTTTAAAACAGTCAAGGTTTCAAAACCACTAAAATGTTCTGTGATACCGTCTCCAAGGTATGAGCTGTGCTTATACAAAATTCATTAAATCATGAAGTCATGTGATTGATTTGATGTTTACATTTAATATATATTACGAAAATATTATATATGTTTTGAAAGCATATTATAATTTAAAGGCTTTATTGTACCTGGCATTTGAAAATAACACATTGTAGTGTTGCAATGGCAATACCGCAACACCGTGAAACCGTGGTATTTTTGCTAAAGGTTATCATACCGCCAGAATCTTATACCGGCCCATGCCTATTACATACTAGTTTACTAAGAGTACACTAACAGAACACTTCTGCATGTACACTTGAAGTATATGACTAATAAACTACTAGTTAACTAAAAGTATATTAAAAGAACACTTGGAAGTATACCTGCAGCACATAATAAGTAACCTACTAGTTAACTAAGAGTACACTAACAGAACACTTGCATGTACACTTTCAGTATATGACTAGTAAACTACTAGTTAACTAAAAGTATATTAAAAGAACACTTGGAAGTATACCTGCAGCACACAATAAGTAACTTCTGGTTTACTAAGAGTACACTAACAGAATATTTGCATGTACACTTGAAGTATAAGTCTAGAAAACTACTAGTATACTCATGAGTTCACTTGCATTACAAATGAAGAACTAATTGTGCACTAGTTGTACACTTAAAGTTGACTACTCTTACACTTATAGTACACTTAGAAGTATACTTTTATATACTAAAAGTGGGCCAATTTAGTCCCAAGCGGTATTCAAGCAGTACACTTACAAGTATACTACTAGAACATAAATGTTAGTACACTTACTACATAAAGTATACTTAAAACTATACTCCAACATTACTTAAGTATACTTAATAAAATTAACTTGAAGTGTACTTCTTTTTCGTAAGGGATCATGCAAATTGATTAGTTCACAACAATGAAAATTCATAATTTACCTCACAAACCAAATCAATATAATTTGTGATGAATCATTTAGATTAATTTTGTAAAAAGGGTCAATTGTTAAGCTCCAAGTAAAACAAATAATTGAGACTGTAATCTTATTAGTTTTATAGCATGATCTTTTTATGAGATTAGAAGCGACATGAACTTGTGAAACAATAAATCATAAATAAATGCGAGTTTTCACATCGCAATTTGTTTATGAATCTTATAAACATGCTGATAAAAGACTTGTATGGACCACTTTCACAATACTTTTATAGCACTTTATTGTTGTTTTGGACCTTGATAGCCTCGGTTCTCATTAGGTTTTATTAAATGTGAAAACGGCACTGCTGAGCTTAGATTTAAACCCAAAACCGTGGATACATATAAAGCTTTATATTGGGAATGACTTCTTTGCATATAATGTGCTACACGAGTAACTAAAGAGACCAATTTAGACCGAGAACATTTTTGTTTTTAGTTTTATTTTTGTCCAACGATGAAAAAAACATAGTGATGTCAGCCGAGGATTTCTGCTGACTCAACAAACCACAAGGCCAGCAGTCCCCCGGCGTCTCCCGAACTCTACACCAACACCAGCTCCCTCTGCCCAGCCCTGAAATGACAAGCATTCTTTACATATTCTCAGTCCCAACAAGCAAGAAAGGTGTTGCCGGCACTGATGCGGTCGTGAGGTGGGCGTATACACCTCTTTCCATTTTGTCATACCATTCTCAAGACAAGTGTTTGGGGCTTCAAGTGAGCCCCCAGTGAGCCCTCAAGTGAGCACATAGTAACTGAGGGTATCAGGGCAATTAGTGAGGGACCAGACACACAAAGTGTGCAGTGGGAGTGACTCATCTATAACACTGAGTTTGTCCCTGTGCCAATAAAGCACTGCAGCAACGGCCATTTACATATTAAATGTATCATTACTGAGACAGTAACTACACCCATACATTAATCATCATTACAGGCAGGCAGGGAGGCAACACAACGTTTCTCTAAACAAATGAGTCTCTAGAGGAACATCACATCGTTTCTCTCAGCATATTAAAATAGCACGAGAAGTTATCTATCTGAATAGCATTAGAAAGACAGACTTTGGTATTAAGCAAGCAACATTTGCATTACTGAACCTGCAAAATATGTACCCTTATGCTGCCCAAATAATACTGCAAGAATAAACGTGTCAGAACATCTTAGTCTTGAAAGATAAATCGTTTTATTCTTTGTCATGTATTTTTTATCGCCCTCTTCTGGTGTAAAAAACAGAAGGCATCTATCCTGTGTAATGGCTATCAATTTACTGCATTGCAGCACTGGGACATTGTCACTCATTTTGGCAGGGTGTCTGCACAGATCTCACCCACAGAAGAACCGACGTTGAACCAAAAAGTTGTTCTTGATGTCCTTAATGTCCTGTATTTACTTTGGAAATAAAGAAAGTCTGCATTAGTCCATAAACAACACTTAACAGTACCAAGTTTCTTCATAAAATATTTAATCAATTCATAATAATGAAAAACAAACATGCACATTTGTGTGCCATGCTCAGCAAAAGTGAGTTCAGAAAAGCAGAGGAACGTTATTCAGAAGCTTAAACACGTTCAATAGATAAAATCAGATTATAAAGTTCACTCTGCAATGCTGAATCCATTGTGTCTCAGATGTAAGACTGCAGTGGAAATCTTTATACTTGTGTGATAGGTTACACTGAACAAAACTGCACAAAATAAACTAGTTTCCTGAAGATTCAAGATCACTCATAACTACACATGATCCTACAAATAGACTAGTTCATGAGAAAATACCTAGTGATTATAATAATCTGTGTTGTTATAAAGTTTGTAATGGGATTGAGTAGACATTTGTTGTAATAGCTTGACACTATTCAGTTGAATTCCAACAAAAGCAAACCTCAGTTGTGACATGTTAAAATGTTAATTTTTGAAGTGTTCTTAAAGGGACACTCCATTTTTTTTGAAAATATGCTAATTTTCTGAGTTAAACATTTAATTTTTACCATTTTGGAATTCCTTCAGCTGATCTCCGGGTCTGGCGCTACCACTTTTAGCATAGCTTAGCGCAATCCATTGAATCTGATTAGACCATTAGCATCACGCTCAAAAAATAACCAAAGAGTTTTGATATTTTTCCTATTTAAAGCTTGACTCTTCTGTAGTTACATTGTGTACTAAGACCAACGGAAAATTACAAGTTGCGAATTTCTATGCAGATATGGCTAGGAACTATACTCTCATTCTGGCATAATAATCAAGGTTTTTGCGCCTCCTGCAGCCATGTTACAGCAGCAAAGTCCTTGATTATTACGCCAGAATGAGAGTATATATCCTAGCCATATTGGCCTAGAAATTTTCAACTTTTAATTAGTTTAGTAGCTTAGTACACATGATTTTAACAACTAAATTAGTTTAGTAGCTTAGTAGCCTACACGATGTAACTACTGAAGAGTCAAATTTTAAATAGGAAAAATATCAAAAAATTGCCTCTTTTTGATGCTAATGGTCTAATTAGATTCTATGGATTGCGCTAAGCTAAGCTAAAAGTTCCCGGAGATCGGCTGAATGGATTCGAAAACAATTGTTTGTCAAATGTTTAACTCTAGGGGAGCTGAAAAATGAGCATATTTTCAAAAAAGCAGAGTGTCCCTTTAAATATAGCATAGTATGATGCTTAAAATTAAAAATGAATGAATTATGTTTCATTAATGAAACACGGATTTCCTTTGCAGTATTGTAGAGTAGTTTTTTTTTTGTTTTTTTCACCTGTACATTTTTCATTTTCTGCAAATAAATAAACAAATATTTTTTTTATTTGGCGGAAATGTTTGCAAATGATGCTTATGATGCTTAAAATTAAAAATATATGAATTATGTTTTATTAATGAAACACGGATTTCCTTTGCAGTATTGTAGAGTAGTTTTTTTTTTTCACCTGTACAGTTTTCATTTTCTGCAAATAAATAAGCAAATATTTTTTTTATTTAGCGGAAATGTTTGCAAATGATGCTTATGATGCTTAAAATTAAAAATGAATGAATTATGGTTCATTAATGAAACACGGATTTCCTTTGCAGTATTGTAGAGTAGTTTTTTTGTTGTTATTTTCACCTGTACAGTTTTCATTTTCTGCAAATAAATAAACAAATATTTTTTTTATTTAGCGGAAATGTTTGCAAATGATGCTTATGATGCTTAAAATTAAAAATGAATGAATTATGGTTCATTAATGAAACACGGATTTCCTTTGCAGTATTGTAGAGTAGGTTTTTTTTGTTATTTTCACCTGTACAGTTTTCATTTTCTGCAAATAAATAAACAAATATTTTTTTTATTTGGCGGAAATGTTTGCAAATTATCCCTAAACACCTACAAATAGTAAACTCCAGAAAACTGAATCTCTCTCACTTTTTTATCATGGCAATTACCACATGGGTGCATGTTTTGCATAAACAAACTCTTCGAAAGCAACTGTTTGTGTACCGAAGGAAAATAAACTCCGGAACACAAGGGACCACAGAGCTTTCTCTACCCACAATGTCCCCACCAAGGTCTGTGCCACGATCCAGTTTGGTCACGCTGTGGTTTAACTGACCTCAGGCCATTTTTGAGTTACAGGAGCAAGAACAGGATATCCGAAAGTCCCGGTCCAGCCCTCTGGTCCTTTTATAGAGAGTACAGGAAGTGCAATCAGTACCCACAAATGAAACACCTCTAATTATGAGCTGAAAATGTTGAGGAGATCAACATTAACATGCCAAAAAAACCACCTCATCCTCCATCAGACCGGATGTTACCTTACGTCGTTTTTAAACCTTCTTATTTATAAACACAGCTTCTTAACCCAATAAGATTCAAAATAGCTATGAAATTGGATTCTGGTAGTTAATAGATTGGTGATGTGGTTTCTTTACACTACATTAGTTCTGTGTGTGTTTGATTAATGAACACTTTAACTGGATTGTATTGACTGTTCTCACAGGGGCCACGGGAGCTTTGCTGTATCATCAATGTGTGTTCCCTCGAGATTCTCCAAGCGCTGGCCCAATGCTCACTTTACACCATACGGCTGTCTGAAGCTTAAATAACAGGAATTAAGTAGTATTAACTTTACCTCCATGAGGACACAGATGATAATGGGTTGGTTTTACAGACAAAGCATAAGACTGAGAGTGCGATTACAACTTCTCTTAAGTGAAGATACATAATCTCTTTGACAAGCTTATCTGTGTTTTAAAATGAGTGGAAGACAGTATTGTAAAATTAATACTTATACTGCAAACGCATTCATTTTCATTACGATCAACCAATAAACAAAACAAGCTTTTCTGGAACAAACATTTTGTAAACAGTTCTTGTTCCATTAAACTGGCTAAGACTAGCAAACAAACTAGGCTGTTTCCTCAGCTGGGCAGTTTTACGAAGAGCAGCTGGACTACAGCAGACCAAAATATTGCATGCATGTGACTTTGTTTTGTGAATCTATACAAGGAAACGAAATAAAAAATTTGAGGATTTCTGTGGCTTTTTACTGTTCTATAGAAGCAATTATAACAGCTGTTTTGCAGTAGTTTCACCACAGATGGACAGATGGCAGTCAGTACATGTATAAACATAGGCCTATTATGCTTTGCCAAAAGCTTCTGCAATATACTGAGGGCTCAAAATGATGCAGGCTGCTTATTGGCATGCGTGTGTGCAGGAAAATATACATCTGATTTTTTTCTGGGCTGATATTTTAAGAGCTCCTGTAGGAGTTTAAGAATGCGCGGTCACAGACTAGTCAATCGTCTGCTTGAATGGTGGCACGTCAGAGCATTTAAACCATCCAGGTCCCCTGCGTGACCAACCCAGCCAAACTGCCACCCACTCACCGGTAGGAAAATGACAACCCTTAGAAGATCACTGAGGAGAAAATGAGGGACCATAGATGGTGAACGTTTCCTGTCAGAGTGGGCGATGGCAACGACGTGTCACCCACCAGGTTGGTCCCGTCTCCTCTAGGGGCCAGTAACACAGCACCATCTACTGGGTGAAATGCCTCATCTCAGTCTGCCCTAAACAACACAACAAGTCATTCTGCAATCAATACACTTTTCAGGTGTTAAACAAACGTCATAAATATGTAGAAACACTCAGCAAACTCGCCATGTTGAAATTGCTTTATTTCAGAATTATCAGAATAAATTATGTAATAATCTTTAAAGGGGACATTTCACCCCAGAGTGCTTATGTGAAGTTAAAAATAATTCTCAAGCCCAAAATAACCCATAGATAATTTATTAAAACATTTTAAAATTGCTACTTTGTAGGTGTGAGCAAAAATGTGTCGTTTTGGGTGTGTCCTTTTTAATGCAAATGAGTTGATCGCTGCACTAAATGGCAGTGCCGTGGTTGGATAGTGCAGAATAAGGGGTGGTATTATCCCCTTCTGACATCACAAGGGGAGCCAAATTTCAATTACCTATTTTTTTCACATGCTTGCAGAGAATGGTTTTCCAAAACAAAGTTAAACTAAATCCTTTTTCACATAGGTTGACAGAAGCACTGGGGACCCAATTATAGCACTTAAGCATGGAAAAAGTCTGATTTTCTTTATATTTCTCCTTTAACAGACTTCTTAAAAATATTTTATTCATATTTGGTTTAGATAAAGTGCTGGTGTATATTCAGTTCAAATTCTTTAGTTCTGATTGCAATGAAAAATATGTAGGGTGGTAAAATATTTTTTACAATGCATGGTCAAAACAACAGCACTTCTTCTTGGGATAATCTCTAAACCATTTTACACTTAATCTGTTTATGACAGAAGTCCAAAAAATAAAAACGGTCACAGCAAACTATACAGTCAGGTCCATAAATATTGAGACAGAGGCACTTTTGTGTTATTTTAGCTGTTTACCAAAATGTATTCCAGTTATAGTCATATTATGACTATTGGCTTAAAGTGCACACTCTCAGCTTTATCTTGAGGGTATTCACATCCAAATTGGCTGAAGGATTTAGGAATTACAGCCGCTTAATATGTAGCTCCCCCTTTTTAAAGGGGTCAAAATGGGACAGTTGACTTAAAAGCTGTTTTATGGACGGTATTGTCTATTTGTTAAATAATTTCCTCATGAATGACATATGTTGAAGGGCTGGAGTTGATTTAAAGTGTGGCAATTGCATTTGAAAGCTGTGGCTGTGATCTCAAATCATTCGGTTCAGGGACATCTCCATGCAAGTGATACAGACCATATTTAGGTTTCAAAAACACAACAAATCCATCAGAGAGATAGCAGAAACATTAAGAGTCGCCAGATCAAAATTTGGTGCATCCTGACTAAAAAAATAACACAATGATGAGCTCAGCAACATAAAAATCCTGTAAGTCCAGTGGTGGATGATCGCGTTATCCTCTCCATGATAAAGAAAAACCCCTTCACAACGCCCAGAGAAGTGAAAAAATTATCTGAATGCTTCTGTCTTCTGTTACATCACCCAAAAACACCAGCGATCCAGTGCCTTAGGAAACCATGCATGGAAATGCAATCCCACTGCCTGAACACTATTTACTGAAAATGTTGTCTGCTGATATCATGAGATGTTCTTGGCCTTCTTCATCATTTTTATTCGCATTAGCCTTATACAGGTTGAAATTAGTTTAATCTCTCCAAATAAAGCTTTTTGAGAGCTTGTCTGACTTTTTTGGAGTCTAATCTCCCCTTCCTATTCTTCTGGGTTTTGTATCTTGTGGTAAACCCTCTGTATTTTTCCTTGTAATATCTTCTCTTTATTGTTTTGATTGACAATGGCATCTTTACCTCCTGTAGAGTGTTCTTCATTTGTCTGGACATTGTGAAGGGGTTTTTCTTTATCATGGAAAGGATAATGTGATCATCCACCACTGTTATCCTATATAGACATACAGGATTTTTATGTTGCTGAGCTCACCAGTGTGTTCTTCTTTAGTCAGAATGTACCAAATTGTTGATGTGGCCACTCTTAATGTTACTGCTATCTCTCTGTTGGATTTGTTGTGTTTTTGAAACTGGTCTGTATCACTTGCATGGAGATGTCCCTGAATCATTTGACGTGCACAGGAATTTTTAGGGGCAGTTGCTCTGACCTAAATAAAGGGCACCCCCCCCCCTACATTTTTTTTTTAACTCACGGCCTATATGAAGGACTGAGAATAACAGGGTCTTTATTAAAATCAGCAAACATGTTTGCCTAATGCCTACCAAAAAATTGTAGCCTAGGCTGCTTGTCTGCAAGCTGTAGCATAGCTGCTATCTGTCTGATTATTAAGGCTTAAACGTGGCAAACTCAGCCTAGATTCATGAAGATTTTAACAGAGGTGGAAAGAGTAGCCAAAAACTTTACTCAAGTAAAAGTAGAAGTAACTAAATAAATAATTACTCAAGTAGAAGTAAAAAGTATGCAATGAAAATAATACTCAAGTAGCGAGTTACCAGTTACTCATGAAAAAATAAATCTACATATACAAGTGCAACACACACACACACACACACACACACACACACACACACACACACACACACACACACACACACACAGTGCCCTCCATAAGTATCAGAACTGTAAAGACAAGATTTTTCTGTTTGCTGTGGAGACCAGAAATTGGTAAGATAAATATCAGAATGTCAGAAGTTTAGAATGTCACATTTTATTAACCTTTGTTTATGTTTCAACACATACATGCTTTAACAACAAATAACAACAGCATTAAATGCTGACTTATGTGTGTTGTACACAAATGTGAATCAAACTGATCCTACACATTTTATGCTTTTCATGTGTAAACAATCAGGACACGGCTCAGTGACCATAAACATAAAAAAAAATGTGACAGATTCTGTACTTTTGTCTCATGTTCATCTTTTAATGTTTAGACATTTCTTGACTCCACAACAAACTTATGAAGGGCACTTCTACAGTATGTGTAAAACTGCAACATACACAAACAGTACAGAAAAAATTATACAAACACAGAATAGACAAGCATTTCAAATTAACAAATTAACTCTAGTCTCAATGTTGGTGTTTATAGCTGAAATATCAGACAAGTAAACTGACAACAGTTTTGCATATGTATAAAGTTAGAAATCTCCTATGGTCTGGGGACATTGACAGTTTACACTTACATAAAAATGATTTTAGACAAAACTCATGTTTTCTTACGTTGTGATGTCACGCGTGTTTTGTGAGAATCACTTACATCATACAGTACTGTATACAGTGAATCAGACGTCAATCATCGATGGACTTTCTTCAATCTGTGCTTCAGTGTTTCTGGAGGTTGCACGCGTTTAACTGTGTCTGACGACGAACAGGTCGCGTGTATGTAATGGCGGGTACATGTGCGAAGTTTTGCTTTTAGTTAAAAGATTGGTAAATTCATTTCCACGTCACCCAACACTGGTTATATTCTGCGTGTTTCTACATAGGTTACGAGTAAAACAGCTTCGGACGATTCCGTTTTTGCAGCGATCTGAACAATTCATTCAAACTGATTCGCGAACCAATTTAAAACGTTTGGCCCATTCGCTTTGTAAAGAATCGACTCAAAAGACTCATTTATTTGCAACACTTTGTAAGGAATCGACTCAAACGAGTCATTAATTCGCGAATGCACCAGAAACACAAGATAGCAATTTAAAAATAAAATACAAATTTCGTAATTAATTAAAATAAAGTAACGAAGGAACGCTGCATAGTGTAAACGAAGTAAAAGTACAATTTTTTTTTTCCACCTCGGAAGGGCAACTTGAGTCGAGAAGGGCATATGGGTAGTTGCCCGGGCAACCTGAGCAACCCCCCTGTGCACGTCCCTGATAATGATTTGGGTTCACAGCCACAGCTTTCAACTGCAAATACACTCTTAAAATCAACTCCAGACCTTTAACATCTGTCATTCATGATTAAATTATTTAACAAAAAGACAATACCTGTCCATAAAACAGCTTTTAAGTGAACTGTCCCGTTACTTTTGACCCATTTAAAAAGGGGGAGCTACATATTAAACGGCTGTAATTTCTAAATCCTTCAGCCAATATGGATGTGAAATAAAGCTGAGAGTGTGAACTGTAAGCCAAAATTCATATGATGACTGTAACTGGAATACATTTTGGTAAACAGCTAAAATAACACAAAATCTGCCTCTGTCCCAATATTTATGGACCTGACTGTAAAATGCATTAACTCTTTCCCAGCCAGCGCCAGCATTTTTCATGATTTTCAAAAAAGTGTAATGCCTTCCAGAAAATGTTCTTTTTTAAATTTATATACATACAATATATCAAATGAAAAAACAGACCTTCTGCTTTCAAAAAAGTAAAAAAAAAAACGTTTCATCTTATCTTCATTAGTTATCTTTTTATCACCTCTCAATATGGGTAGGTTTCTTCAAAAACTGAAATAATTGCATTTTTGTGAAGGACTTTTGAATGAGATCAGATGTGATCTTTAAAACATACACAGAGTTTTTTTCAATTTCACGTGAGGCGTTACTTCCGGGTTGTATAAGTTCCGGAAGTCCGCCACCTGGTGGATAATAGCGGTATTGCGGAATCCGGAAATTCTCGTCATTGGCAGGGAAGCGTTTTCTCTTAATTGACAAGATTACCTTGTCAATTGACAAGATTACCTTGTCAATGGCGGGAAAAGAGTTAAAGCAACACTATGTAGTTTCCATGTAAAAATGACTTACAGCTCCCCCATGTGGTTGAAAAGGGCAACAGTGCCTGGTATCAGACACTCTTCTGCAGGCAGGGGGAGGGGCGGGGCTGTGTTTCCTACCCTCCACCGACACTTTCAGAGTGTGCTTGTAGCAGCTAGGAGGCTGCTCAGGTTGCAGCAACAGTACAATTTGTCCAGTTAAAAGTTGTTCTATCACTGAAATAATTTTAGAGACATTATTTAAATGTAAAAAACTACATAGTGTTGCTTTAAGAAAACCTGCACAAAAGGCCTTTGATAGTTTGCTTACAGACAGTACATTAAAGAAAACTCAGACAATCAAGACTGTCAGTCTCTTTATTAAATACAGTACATTGTTTTTGGGTAGATATCTTTGAACAACAGTAGTGTGAAAAAAGTGCTTCTATAAGTTCAGTGGGCATCAAACAGATGCATTCAGTCATTTGACAGGATAAATAAAATAGTTTTACAGCCTAAATATCAACACAATGCATTTATATTATTAACGCATTAATTAAATCACACATCTTCACTACAAGTTCTTGAGTATGTATGGAGAAGTGAACAGTGGCCATGTTGCTGCCCCTCCAGGTCAGAGATGTTAACTCTCATAACACCGGTTTTCTGACATCCTCCAAATGGTCTTTTCTGTTGATAAAGACACAGTAGATGTGTGTAGCTCGTGGGCCGCTCTCCTCTCTGCGGAGTGTAAAGATAAACCTGCTGATGCCAGTGTTTGGACATGGTGAGAACACCTGGTTCATCTTTAGGCCTGCGGGCAGGCAGCACTGCAAGTCCTCCACAAGGTGGCGCACTGATACACGGATAAACGCACCGTGACTGACGATCAAGGCGTGGACAGGTATGCCACGGACTCCATCATCAGCAAGTCCAGCAATTACAGGCTGCTTCGGTTCTGACGGTCCAGAACAGGACGCAGAACAATGATTGAGTGAGTCATGTTCATCTAACATGCGCTGATAGAAAGATTTGAGGAACTTCTTGAAGCGCATCTTTACCTGGATATACACATACAGAAACACACTTCTGCCATTCTCTGTGACGTATTTCAACCAAACACAAGTATAATCTTGAGAAAAAGCACCAATATGACATATTGATTATTCGTAAAGCGACGACAAAAAGTAATTTTAAATGCAGCTACATTTAAACGCACCATATTAAAGCTACTTTCTGTACATCTATTCATCTTGATTTGTATGATATCAGATTTCATAACTTTTTTGAAAGGATGTAAAATCTACCTGATCCAATGTCTCTCCTCCGGGTGGGGTATAATCCCGGCAGGCCTGACCTGCAGCATTAGCCATGTTCTTCAGATCTTCTTTCGGCCGTCCTTCTGCCACTCCAAAACCCTGCAGAATGCATTACACACAAACTGTATTCACAAACAGGCTTTAAACAATAATGCTATAGTTACCTTTAAGCATTTAGCAAATGCTTTTATCCAAAGCAACTTAAGTGTGTATTCAATCTACAGTGTAGACTTTATCAGTGATGGTATTACCTGGGAATTGAACCCACAACCTTTGCGCTGTGAATGCAGGGCAACACCAGTCACATGCAACCAAATAATCTGTTTGTTATCATATTAATGGTGAATAAATCTCTGATACATACATTAGGAGACAAGTACGCATGTAAAATGCGTAAATCAAAGTATTTTTTCAATCAGATGCAAAGGCGATGCCAACATGCATTATTAAGGTAATAGGGTCACGCGCTGTACATTTTGCAGGGTTTGTGTACTTTCATAACATAACATAAAACAATAAAATAGCATTGTGCCTTTTGCAAATTGTGCTTATATCTGAAAACTTATTAACAACAACTTTCTACAACTTAACTAGGACTTTGTAAATTTATCCAGAAATAAAGTGTTAACTCGGCAAAAGATGCAGTGCGCAGCTAGCAAAGTCTGCTTTTTGGTGAAGTTCAGATTTGGGCAACTTTTAAACTGTTTCCCCGAGTTGTTTTTTTTTTCTGCGGGTTAAATATGAAAGGATTTTGTTCATTAGTTATTGGTATTTGGGCTGTGAATAGTCATTGGGATGCTTTTGGGCTAGTTTTGAAAGTTCCATTGGGCTGGTTTTGATTCGCGAATCTGGCAACACTGGCTGTGCACTTGCACACACGTTTTGGTTCGGATTATATAGAATGTACATTTAATCAGATTGCAATGTTTAGGGTACATGTAAATTGTACGGTCATAATCTGCAATCGGATTAAATTTAGTCAGATTGACAAAATGTTGTGCATGTAAACATAGCCAAGACTGACAATAATTTAGTGGACACTCACCCTCTCTCTGAGTAAAGGATCCAACACCATCTCAGTAGCAGAAGAATTAAGGTTGTTTTTTAAAATAATTTCAGCCGTCTTTGGGGGAAGAAGAAAGAAAATTGATGAGATTCGCCCGAAAATAAATATATTTGTAATGTAAAAGATAGAAATTAACCACTTGAGCTATTCTTTACCGTGTTGGATAAAAAAAAACTTGATAGACTCACACACCTGAATGGCTCTCTGCAGGTTACTGACAAAGACATTAGTAAAATGCAGGTCTTTGAGATACACGCCAGCAGCTGCCGCCTGTTGATGTCCTGTATCTGACAGTAGTGTGTCAATGCCTTGACCTACACACACACACACACACACACACACACACACACACACACACACACACACACACACACACACACACACACACACACGCTTGCAAGGCGATCAGCTGATCATAGAGGTCAATGTTGGACACACATTCTTTTTACTTACCTTGAAGCAACTTATCTCTGTTGTAGTGCGTTTCGCCACTAAGAAACAGATCACACAATAACTCACGTTAGGAACAGTGAACATGCCAGGATATTGGCTTATTTTAAAGTTAGGTAATTTGTGATACATAATAAGAAGCAGATAATTAACGCGTTTAACACTCATTTATCACCATCTCAAACAAAAACTTTTAAACATTGCATTTAAACATACAGTACGTTCATGCACTCACTTACTGGCGAACGACTGTTAATGCAAATGTAAGCATCATAGGCGTATAACGGGCTCTTCCTGGTTCACGGAGTACACGTGCGGCAGATAAATGACGTCACTAAACTAACGGCAACGTCCCTTAAAAGCAAGTCTTCCTACTCTGTGGCAATTTTTGCAACGCCTGCGTGCAGCTCTTTCGGTCAAACAAGACCAAATCCTATTTACATGAATAGCGATTTCTTTAAAATCGATGACTAACGTCACACTTAAACGACATATTTTCGGTCAACTAGACCTGACATCAAATGTACCATGATATTTGTTTCTAACGCTCAAATTACGCTAAAACACTTCTCCAGACTGTCTCGGCTACTGCTTCACAACACAGAACCCCTCCCTCAGAGAATCGTAAGTCTTCAACGATTGGCTCTTTTTACTGGAAGGCGGTACTTTATTTACTAGAGCGTTGCACTTTTGCTCATTCATAGTGATAGCACTGCGGTGTCTTGTTTATGACTATGGTCTTTATTAATGGCATTCTGTTGCCCTCCTGTGGTGAGGTGTGTGAAGTACAACGGCGCAACTGTAATAAACAGAATCAACGTTTAGTAGCGTTATTTTGGGTTTGAAAAGTACTATCTTTATATGTTTTTGTACTTCCGTAATCAATTTTGTAGTTTGTAATTCCGTGGTTTGTTTGGTATAGGCTACTCTTGTGTGCAGCCGAATTTTTATTTATAGCACTTCATATTATCTTTACTGTGTCTCATTGGAGTTATTTCTAAAATAAAAAGATAAATTAACCTAATCATACATTTTCGGAAATTGTTGACAGTGTTTTCAGTGAAAATGCTCAAACAAAAGCTATTTCCTGCTTCAGCAGCGATGCGTTAACCACGTTAAAAAATACAATGTGAAGAGAATATTAGTATGATACAATAATAATAGTGCACATTTTAGTACCTGACCAAAGCGTCCATATTCCACAAATTTACGATTTATGTTGATTGTTCCTGCTTATCATATACAGGGGCGTCAGTTTGTGTTGAAAAGTGGTGGGGACAAAAGATCAGATGAAAAAACATTACAGCAGGACGGGAAAAATATTGAATAATGACGCATAAAAATGGGCAAAAACACACCATAAGCACACAACACAACTTATGTGACCCTGGACCACAAAACCAGACATACACTGCAAAAAATAGTTTTCAAGAAAAACAATTCTTAGTATTTTTGTCTTGTTTTTAGTAAAAATATCTAAAAATTCTTAAATCAAGATGTAGTTTTTTAATGAGCAAAACGACCCAAGAAAATAAGTCTAGTTTTTAGATCAAAAATATCAAATTTAAGTGATTTTGTGCATTAAACAAGCAAAAAAATCTGCCAATGGGGTAAGCAAAATAATCTTGAAATTTTTATTAAACACTAAATTCAGGAAAAATTTGTTTACCCCATTGGCAGATTTTTTTTGCTTGTTTTATGCTCAAAATCACTTAAATTTGACATTTTTGGTCTAAAAACTAGACTTGATTTATCTTAATTTAATAATGTTTTAGATATTTTTACTGAAAGCAAGATAAAAATACTAAGATTTTTTTTTTCTTGAAAATAATTTTTTTGCAGTGTGCACTGCAAAAATGACTTTCCTACTTTTTCTACTTTTGTCTTGTTTTCAGTAAAAATATCTAAAAATTCTTAAATTAAGATGCTTTCTCTTGATGTGCAAAATGACCTAAGAAAATAAGTCTAGTTTTTAGACCAAACATACAATTTAAGTGAATTTGAAATTTAAGTGATTTTGTGCATAAAACAAGCCAAAAAAATCTGCCAATGGGTTTGAATTTTTCTTGAATTTAGTGTTTTTTTAGAAAAAGGTTCAAGATTTTTTGCTTAACCCATTGGCAGATTTTTTTTTGGCTTGTTTTATGCACAAAATCACTTAAATTTCATATTTTTGGTCTAAAACTAGACTTATTTTTTTGGGTCATTTTGCTCATCAAGAAAAAGCATCTTAATTTAAGAAACTAAGATTTTTTTTTCTTAAAAATCCTTATTTTGAAGTGTAAAACAAGCCAAATTATCTCCCAATGGGGTGAGAAAATTTTGCTTAAATTAAGTTTTTAAGAAAAAACTAATCTTATTTTAAGATTTTTTTCTCACCCCATTGGCAGACATTTTTGCTTGTTTTAATCACAAATTCACTTAAATTGTATGTTTGGTCTAAAAACTAGACTTATTTTCTTAGGTAATTTTGCACATCAAGAGAAAGCATCTTAATTTAAGAATTTTTAGATATTTCTACTGAAAACAAGACAAAAGTAGAAAAAGTAGTAAAGTCATTTTTGCAGTGTATGTCGCACAGGTATTGCTTGATTTTTCAGAACATTTTAACCAAATGCTTTAAAAAAAGTGGTGGGGACAAAATCAGCCATTTCAAAAAGTGGTGGGGACATGTCCCCAGCATCCCCAGTGTAAATGACACCTATGGTAGTTGATATATATCACCACTAGATTGCAAACTTATATATCTGTTCCATATGCAGAACTCACAAATCACCACTGGAGGGCGCAATTCAGCAAAGTTACGTATTACCAATATAATCAGGTATTATTTTACTTGTACTTAAATAAATCGCACACAGATCGCACTTAAATAGCTTTTTCTTTCATCAAGATTAATAAACAAAATAAAATATTATTACTATACTTTCACATTTTAAAAGCATATAAACAGAATGTTGAAAAACATAATATGATTTAATAAATGTAAAAAATGTATTCATGTAAATAATAAAAAGAGAGAACACAGTTTTAATTTAATTGAAATTTATTAAGTTTCATAGGCCAAAATGAGGTAAGTGTTTAAATTTAAATTGTCAAACAATTCTTTGGAAATTTTCATATGGAGACAGAACTTTGAAGACAACACGAACATGGTTCCTTCGCAATTAAACATAACCAATCAGAAATAATATTTTTATCTAAATGATGTACTGCCCCAGTTATACATTTAACACCTGATGAAATGCCTAATTTTAACTATGTGGTGAGTGAATCTGACAAGTCAGCAGCGGAACAAACCAGTAGAGTAAGAAACATTAAGAGGATCAGAATCAGCCTTCATATCCTACATATGAAGTACTGCACTGAGGTATTGTGATGTGGGCAGGTGGATTGTTTGAAAGCAAAGAAGGCTTTCATGACACACTTAAATAGCGAACAAAGGCATACAACAGTCAGGTTACACAAATTTAAACATAACAGAGGCAAGACTGTGATGTTTGCAAGTAACCATCAAGACACTTTAAAATAAATGACAGTGTAAATTCAAGAGAAAAAGACAGGAAAACAGCCACCATGAAAACACATAAAACAATTTAGGATATAGCAGCAACAAGGTATACGATAGCTTCATTTTTTTAAACGTTTTTCTTTTAGCAGCACTGGAACACAAGTTATAAAAATGTTTACATAGAAACAAAGAACGAAACAAACTAAAGGCTATGATAGCACACAAAACTCACTGAATGAAAAGCTAAATGTGTGAAGATAAACAAACATGTTACCGTATTTTGAAATATAGAAACTTTGAGGACAAACCTGAAGTTCATTTGCATAGTTGTGTTTAAATGGCACAATGGTGTCAAAGAACAAAATATTTATATGTTCAGTAAATACTAAAACAAGTTATTAAAAAATGAACTGATCTTTTTTTGAAAAGTGCAAAAATCAACGAATAAAGAAAAGCAAGGAAATTGGCATAATGTTTGAAAATATTAGTTTCTATATATAATATGAAAAAATATTCAAGTAGATGATGGATAAAGTAATAAAATAAAGTGATATAAATTTTTGATGTCTATCTATGCTAACATGAATTCAACACAACTAAAGAACACAACTAATCATGTTCACGTCAAATCTCATCATTTGTGTGAAAGTTGACAGTCAGATCAGTTTTTGGTCTAAATTTAGAAATATAACCCACAAAAGCACGCCTAATATGGGAAACCAGCCCCAAACAAAAAATAACTTAAAAATAACAAAAATAAAACCCCTTAGAAATCATTTGTCCTCCTCATGGTAAACTGATTGGAGGAGAGTTCTGAAAGTGCATCCGTGTCATGTTTTTACTAAAGAAGGTTTTCAAAACTCTCAAACTGACATAAATCCTCCAGCATTATAGCGAGTGTTTCAGTTGCATGCATGATCAAATTGAAACAAGTCATGTGAGCAAATGGCACCAAACTTCTTCAGCACAGTCTAAATAAAAACAAAACAACGTCCCCAAAACCTTTTCATCAGTCATTTCCCACACTGAATCATTTTTGTCCTGACATCTTTCTATCACATACACAATCTTTTCATCCTTTATTATCCTTTAATTTCATCCTCTGTTCAGGGGCAGTCGTAGCCTAGTGGTAAGAGAGACTCACAGAATTAACCCCTGTTGCTCGCCAGGAGCTGCAGGGATAGCTACCCACTACTTTCATCCTTGCATAAATCTTCATCGCCTTCACTACATACTTGATCCATCTGAAATTCTCCTGTGTGCTCATAAAATTGGGATGAGCATGCATGAACTAAAACTGATCAATGTATTAAAATCACCACTGTATTTCTCTATTCAGTATTTCAGTCTGTCGTATTTACTTCACCTATGATCATTTGCTACTCTGAGTTGTTTAATGCCTACAGTATGATAAGAAATTTTATCATGGACTAATAGATGTCTTAGTTTGTCCATATCAATTTAAACTAGCTTCTGAATTCACCCGGTAATACCCAGTGGAGAAGATAAACAGCCACTGTAAATAATACATCATTTTATATACTAAAGCTATTGTAATAGTTTTATTACTTTATTATAATTAGGATATTCTATTGTATATTGTATACTAACCAATACAAGTGTATGCTCACTACTGAATAACTTATAGAATTTTTTAAATATAATTCACTTAAATTCAAGTATATTAAATTGCACCGTCTGCAAATTGAAGGCGACTGCAGCTCTTTTCCGCCTTTTTCTTTTAGTCTAATGCGGTTTTCCAATAAATCTTAAATACAGTGAAATAAAACTGTTATTTGTATAATGAGGAGGTGTGGTGGACAGGAACAGGAACTGACATCATAAGTTGACATCACGGACATCTGTGGGGGTGCAGGAGAGGTTCTGAGAGTCTGTGGCTTTGCTGGGGGACCGGCCCTCTAGTTTTTCTGGGTGTTGACTTTCTTTGAGGCTATTGACCAGCAACTGCTCCATCTGCTCTTGACATGACTTTAGATATTCCTGCATCAGAGAGAATCAATTACATTGGTTTTCATCAAACTGTTTTGTTTAAAGCCCCCATAATCTAGAAAATGCACTTTTAATAAATGTAAAATTAAAAGTTTAATGTCTGGGGATAGACCCAGTACAAGGGGTATGCATGCTGAAAAGTATGAGTACCACTAAACTAAATATCAACAACTTTATGTTCCACTTTGTGCAATACCTGTGAAATTATCAGTATTTATTGTTTTTAATTGACAGAAAATCTATGTTTCTGTAAGTTTCTTCTGTATTTTCAGTATACACATGGACTTACTCTGCGGTGCTGTTCATTCATGTCAGTTTATTATTGTGGTATCTGCCCCTAATTGGCACATAAAACAAAATGCACATGTGGTTGACTGAATTTCGTGAGTCAGACAGATATTTCCTTTCTAAAATGGAGAGTTTGTGGCCCGAAAAGCCTGTCAAACTTAAATGTGCAATCTAGCAAAGCCGTGCTACGTAAAGTCAGACATCGAAGACATTTCTGTCAGTCTGTCTCTTGCAGTGATGTTGGACGTCTGATGGGAAGGTCCAGTATCATAAAACTAGGCCGAAAAACTAGTTAGCATAAAAAATGGTTGCAAACGGAGACATGTGGTGGTAATTTAAAGAACTTAAGAATAAAATAGTGGACACATTGAGGAGAGACAAAGAATGTGTTACAAGTGAGTCTGTGTGTGCATACGCTTGTGTGTTAGGAGTTAAAATGGGGCGTTCACTCTCTGGGTCTTATTCCAAAAAGTTTAACAGCGAGACTTTCAAAACAGCCTGAAGGCAATGTGTCTACGTGTGTGTCTATCCAGTAGAGCGCTTTAATCCACGGATGTGTCTCACCACAAGAATGTAGTCCTGAATACACATCACCATCGTGGCGTGAACGCTTACGCACACATTCATTCATAAAATGACACATTGCTCTCCGTTTCCAAACAGTCATGCATGAATATCCAGCAAATGCAAAGTCTGCCACTCTTTCATGTCCACAAACTTGAAGATATGTGTAGCCCATGTCTGTTAGTTAATACCATCTGTATGCACATGTAATGTAATTCTAAATGCTAAAAAATGTTAAAATCAGTTTTAAAATGTAAAGATTTTTCCTTTGTGAAAACAGACATGAACTATTGATGACTCATCCTGTACTCATGGGCGTATCCAATTTTTGTCCAATCAAATGTTGTGTAGAATAATAATGTCAGCCCAACACCATCACCAGCCAATCAAAAACAAATCGTAATTCATACTGTGAAGAATTAACCCTCTTATGTCTTCTTTCTTAACTTCTTGCTTCAGTAAAAATAAGTTAACATGTGAACTCAACATCAACTCAATTCATGGGCTCTTTAAGGAAGTTGTTCTGCAAGTTAAGCAATATTTGTTTGTTTGTTATGAACAACATGAAGGTATGTTGGACCACTGACACTTACCACCTCAGTGTTGGTGATTTTAGCCAATAGCTCCATCAGATCATATCCCCAAAGACTTTGGTCATTCTTATCAGTCTGGAGGCCACACACCGCTGCCCCCACACTTCCAGTTGCAATCATGGATGGAGGATAGATGATGAAGCTGTGATCTGAGCAACACAAAACATCAGTGACGTGGTCAGACGGTTCCCTGGAACATTACTCACATGTGAACAACTTCCTAGGAAACAATTTTGATCTATGGTGTCTGAGTAAAAAGATCTTACTGCTTCTAACATCTGTTTTGAATTCCACGCAAACCTCAACCTGACTTTTACACACTTTACGGCTTCGGTCAGGAGAGCTGTTTTAACATCACTGCCTCCTTTAAATCCTCCTGCAGCTGTGAATGGAAAGAGGGGAGAGCTTTCCTCCGTCCCACACGCTGCCTTCCGCCTTCATATCTCAGAGGGCTTTGAGGTTCCAGGAATTACTCCCTTCTTCCTCTGTCTCACGAGCTTGAGAACCATCCACAGTCTGGGAGGAAACCATTCGCTATTTTGCATCGTTTAAAATGCTTTGTTAGCGTTGTATGTTTCTCAGATGCAGAGGATGCAAATGTCAATCTTGAATAAACACACAGGAGAAGCTGCCACAGTGCAGCAGCTGTGCACCGAACCAAAATTGTTAAACGCAAGAAGATCCCTTAAATCATGTTCTGGTATTTGGTCGGCTCGTGCTGAGGTTTAAACAGATGCGGGGAAACACCCAGTTATATATATATATATATATACTAACTTTTATAGACATGAATAATAAGAGAAGCTCAAGATTCAGATCAGGAACGATGAACGCAGAAATGAAACCTAAGGATACACAGACTTCTACATACATCATTCAAACCCGCCTTGTACGGTCACTCAGTGTGTTATTTAGGGTGTATTAATGTGTGTGCGACTGAATGCACTCCTACCTGTTGCACAGAGGGCGATGAAGGTGTGCGCGTGTTTGCGAATAAGTGTCAGTCTGTCTTCGGGAAAGGGAAGTTTGTGAAGAATGTGTTCGATGAAGTCAAGAGGGGTGATGGCAGCCATGTTCCATTTCAATTTACTCAACACCACCAATTCCCACTCCAGCAGAGAGCAATGGAGAGAAAGAAGAAAAGGAGACATACAACGAAATATAAGAAGCAGAAGTACCATTGTTGAATGAATTCTACACAACTATGAACGATGCTGAAAGATTTGGTTATTGTAGTACATTCAGTCTCTTTAAAATATGTTTTAACTTTAGCGGAGGCATCATGCCTATTCGGATTGAGGAATTGCAATACCATTTAAATGCAATTTTTTGAAAATAATAATTGCTTCCTAAAGGGACACTCCCTTAGAGTGAAACATTAGATTTTTACCGTTTTGGAATCCATTTAGTCAATTTCCGGGCCTGGCGGTCCTACTTTTAGCATAGCTTAGCATAATTTATTCAATCTTTTTAGACCATTAGCATCGCGCTCAAAAAAGACAGACGAAAAATTAAAAGTTGTGACTTTCTAGGCTGATAGGGCTAGGAACTATACTCTTATTCTGGTGTAATAATCAAAGACTTTGCTGCTGTAATATGGCTTCAGGAGGCGCAATGATATTGCACGGCGACTGAAAATAGTCCCCTTGGTTACTTTTAATAGCAGAGGACTATTTTCGGGCGCTGCGTAATATTGCGCCTCCTGCAGCCGTGTTACAGCAGCAAAGTCATTGATTATTACACCAAAATGAAAATATAGTTCCTAGCCATACCTGCCTAGAAAATTGCAACTTTTAATTTTCCGTCTGTCTTGGTACACGATGTAACTACAAAAGAGTCAAGTATTAAATAAGAAAATATTGGAATTCTTCGGTCATTTGTGAGCGCAATGCTAATGGTCTAATCGGATTCAATGGATTATGGTAAGCTATGCTAAAAGTGGTAGCACCAGATCCGGAGATCGGCTGAATGGATTCCAAAACGTTAAAAATCTAATGTTTAACTTTAGGGGAGCTGGAAAATTTGCATATTTTTCAAAAGTGGAGTGTCCCTTTAATATTGAAGAGGATGATGATGATAATATTGTAAGAGGGTTGTTCAGGTCAAACTGAGACTTTTTGTCTTATGAGTGTAAGAGAAAATTCCCAGTTTGAATTAAACGTCCCTAGTAGATTTAAATTAAGGGTCGGTGTACAATACTGTGGCAGAAATACACATCTTTATTTGGTCACTAAATGAAGATATTTAGTCACAATGTGCAAATTGTAGGTGCAACATGAAAATCTACAGTTCATTTGCAATTTTACTGCTTTTTTAATCCACATATCTCCCTTGTACACCAAACAACTAGTACCACAAGTCAAGTCAAACGTATAAAGAACAGATATGCTATGTTACTGTAGGTTAAATAAATCTGACATTTAAACATTAGCCTGCACTTTGAATATTGATGTTGCCCAAGTGACATCATAGTTGTACAATGAATCACGCTATCATGCAAAGCTCCGCCCCTCATCTTTAATATCCACCAACCAGATGCTGCATTCTCTGCACTCACTCAACTTCCTTCCTCGCACGTGCCCGGCTCGATTTGTTTTGCCTGCTGTAGCCGCTTTCTGAGAAACTCGCAAGAACATCACACGAGGGAAAAAACAAGCCAAAGTCAGAAACTCTGCAATGTGTCGGTGGTGCATTACGGTTACTCCACCCGAAGGGACGGTCCCACTTCAAGTGACACTGAATCAGCACAAAGATCAAGACTTCTAAAGACTCTTAACTCTCTCCTAGATACACGAGCCTGCAAATAATAGTCTATGCATCCTTTGGTTTTATTAAGATCACTACAAGCCATGTCTAGACTGTTGTCTGTGCCTTCTTTCTTTCCTTAAACACATACAATCCAAAAGATTAGCACAAATGGTGAGAAATCATTACAAAACAATCCTCCAACACTGCAATTGAATCCTTTAGTCTGGTCTAAAACAAGGTCATCAAAAAAGTTCTCCCACTTCAGTGACAGAGGTCAGAAATGTGATGTTCAACAGAAACAACCATCAGGAGGAATAGAAGTGTCTATAATGTAAATGCATCTAAATATTGCTGAATTCATTCTTACCAGCAGTTGCTGACATGTTATGGAGTTGTCTGTGTACATGCAGAGCTTTCTGGTTGACAATGGGCGACAAGCTTTTAATTTTGAAGCAAGGAAAAGACACACAGCTCCTAATAGCTGCAAGTAACATTTTCTCATAGGAACGGCGGCTAAAAATCTGTCCAGGTAGTTCATCGCCAAGGGAAAGACATCTTCTTCACATTTCTCCTCTTCACAAACCTAGAAAGGCACAGTTTTAACAATTTCATATGTTAAAAAGGGACAGTTCACCGCAAAATTAGACTTTATATTTATATTTTACTCACCCTTAAAATCTTAAGTGTACAGAGTGGACAGATATTTAATAACTGTATGGATTAGGTTTTGATTGATAAGGCTTTTTTGGAGCATCAAAAATGGGGCACTATTCAGTGCCATTAATTATATAACTTATAATAAGTCATATACGACTAGGATGGATTGAGGGAGGAGTAAAGTATTTTCAGTTAAGGTGAACTATTCCATTAAGACTGCTTGCTTAAATTCATATACTGTATGTTTTTTGCCCATAATGTCACAATTAAAAATGTGTAATTTAGATGTAATTTTTATGTTCTAGCTTCTATACTTAATGTTCTTAGGCCCTGCAGTAAAAGTAACTTGACTTTGGGTATTATTAATAAAATCTCTGATGAGAAAAGAGGAACTTTCCATATTCATTCATTTTAAGAAGGGTGTGCTGTAAAACCCAATGACGCCCACACACATCAATGCTTTGCTGATTCGTCACGTTTAAAAAATGAACTAGGAAGTGACAGCATATAATAGCCTGCTTAATATATACTATATCCAACAATAATAATTTATTATGACATGTAATAGTTTTAAATCCATGACTCTTAACATGGCTGCACGTTTGCACCACTGAGCAAAATATTTGGTGCATTTGTAATAAAAATCGCCAACTACATAAAGACATAAAAGTACTTAAATTGCACATGTTAATAAAGCACAGACTCTCATATTTCAAATGTGCAATGACTTTAAGTGAAATACAAAAGTATTTCTTTTAAAATTAGCACAGCTCGTGTTTTCTCGAAGTGGGGAGTTTAAGCATTGCATGCATTTCCTGGTGCTGGCTTTATTGAACTTTATCGAGCTTTTCTTGACATCCAAACTAAACTTTGCATATTGATTATTATCAATAAATACATAAAGGCTATGTATACATAGGTGAGAGGAGACAATGAGCTAGTTTAAGTATGTTTATACTATAATAACACGAATGCATCTATTCAGCAAACAGCACGAACTGTATCACATAATACAGACGTTTTAATATCGGGTTTCTCAAAATGTTTAAATACAAACCTCCAGCATCCACGTTGCGAGCACTCGCCTCATAAAAGGTTGAATATCCGTTTGAACACAATTAAAAAAGGGTCTCTGTGGTACATATCTGTCCTCCACTGTTAAAAGACTTTGCAAGACTCTTTCATCGCAGAAAATGTTTGGATCTTTTGGCGCTCTTCTGTTTGTCTCGTTTTCCAAGCAAAACAGATCCATGTTGCGGTTTTCTCCTGCTTATATGAAAAATATACTGTTTAAAGTGACAGATGCATGAAGCTGTGACTGTGCAAATATGGAAGATGATGATGATGATGTTTTTGCCTTGGGCATCAATGTACTTTGTCGGCTTCGTCTTGACATGCAGTGTTAACGCTTTCACTTTTCACATCACGGAGGCTGTAATCCCAGGCATGAGTCTTTCTGTCTGAACTACAGACACGGATGAAGGAGATCACTCTTCTGACTGCATGACCACCCAAAAGCCAACGTCAGTCCCTCCTCCCCCTCATATATTAAAGGGGACATATCATGAAAATCTGACTTCTTCGATGTTTAAGTGCTATGATTGGGTCCCCAGTGCTTCTATCAACCTAGATTATGTGAAAAATGAACAACCCAGTAACTTAGTTTTGGTAAACCATTCTCTGCAAGCATGTGAAAAAATAGATCATTGAAATGTTGCTCCCCTTGTGATGTCAGAAGGCCCCTTAATCTGCACTATCCAACTACTGCTATGCCATTTAGTGCAGAAATCAGCTCATTTGCATTTAAAGGGGCATACCCAAAAATGGCAATTTTAACATGCTATAATAAATTATCTATATGGTATTTTGAGAGAGAACTTCACATACTTTGGGGACACCAAAGATTTATTTTACATCTTAAAAAGCGAAATGTCCCCTTTAACGTTGCAGAAATGCTTATATTCTCTTTTTGCTGCCTATTTATAGCAAATGCAACCCTTTAATGATACCAACCATAAACCATGTGCACAAAGTTATAAAACTACTTGGCATGTGATACAATTTTTATTTCCTCTCACGTGGAGATGCACATGCCGCAGCAACACTTTACAATAAGGTTGTACAATTTTGTTAACATTACATGAACAATATAGTTTTTAGGAGGCTATTTATAACATTTTGTCAATGTTAGTTAATGTGCATTGACTAATGTTTAAAGTTACAGCTTTTGATTTGAAAATGTTTTAGTAAATGCTCCATTTAACGCAAACAAAGGTTAATAAATGCTATAGAAGTATTGTTCATTTAGTTAATGTTAACTAATGCATTAACTAATGCATTAACAAATACAACCTTATTGTAAAGTGTTATTAACTTATTTTACTCTCTGCAACAATTTGGTGAAAGTTTTGTTTATATATCTGAATAATGAAGAAATATGCATTTTATTTTTTGTAAATTTGGCCAAATGAAGTATGATACTACAATACTACGGTAATAAATTTGGCTTACAAAAAGTTTAACGACACAGTAAAGCCATAAAATAAAGGGAAGTACAGGTTGGGCTTGTTCAGTTACATAACAGTGAAATATGAACAACCAATAAGAGAGCAAGAAGATAGATATATTTCTGAACCATTGACTGTAAAACAAAAATATTATCTATTGTGGAGTAACCAGTCCTGTACCCTGCTTGTTCTTCAAAAAGTATATTATTCATTTCTGCATAGTACACTAGCCTCATATTCAAGATCTTTGTAAAGATTTTACCCAGTACGTTAAGCAGTGAGATCCCTCTATAGTTCTCCACTTCATTTTTATCACCACTCTTATATAGAGGACAAATCACAGCTTCACACCAAAACTCTGGGAAATCTCCTGTTTCTAATATTTTGTTATATAAAGAAAGCATTATGGGACATAACATATGCGGAGCTGCTTTTAGCATTTCGATAATTATACCATCCGGCCCAGGAGCTTTTCCATTACTCATTGACATAATAGCTTCAAGGACTTCATCATACATGATCTTACTATCCATTATTTCATCTTGATTAAAAACTACTGTATCATGATTATTTACACAATCTGTGACAAAGATCTCAAAATCAGCGTCTATATTACATTTTGAATCAGATAATAACTGTATAAAATATTCTAACCACTTATTCTGCTTAATATTATTAGGTTGCTTGTTGGTCCCTCTAAAGCTCTTAATTCTCTTCCACAGCAATTGTGTTTTCATATTACCCTGCATCATATTACCTACAAAAATAGAGTTGTACTGTTTTTTCTTTCTATCACATAATTTTTTAAATGTATTTCTCTCATATATATAACTCTCCAGATTTTTCTCACTACCTATTCTTCTAAAGTTATTTAGTGCGATATGTTTAACATTTTTCTGACGTGAACAGTCTTCATCCCACCATCCCACCAATTTCTGTGATAGAAGATGAGAAGCACTTTTTGTATGTTTGTCCTTTGTACATAGATTTACGTGAGAAATATTTAAGTGAATTTACTCTTGTAGGTGATGTCCACAAAGATGTCTCAAGTATGTGTGATTCTGTGTATGCATGGCGATTGGCACTGTATATATATCAAGGAATGAAAAAGAGATTGTCCGCCATGGTATGATATTTGTGGAATTTTGGGCCGAGAGGCCATATATTCCTGAAATAAACCGACTACTACTACTACTAAGAAGATAGCTTGAATAGGCAGATTTTACCAGCAAAAAGACTTGATGTGTAGACCAGTTGTACACAATATGATTACGGTTAAGTTTATCCAACTCCTTTGTTAATCTGAAATATCTGTTTTTAGATAACAAAAGACTAGCTTCTGATGCCCACCACGTCTGTCTCTGAACAGCAGATGTTGGTTAATGAAAAATAACTGATAACAAATTGACCATATGTGAGGCTAAAAGATATGAAAAACAATTATGAATGACATGCAAAACACAGCAATTCATTCATTATTAAGACATAACAGTCTGTAACAGATGAAAAAGGTGAAATGGAGTCAACAGATTCATATCAAACAACTGGTCATTATTCTTATAAGTAGGTGAAAAGGCGTCTTTTGTGTTGCATCAAATATGTGTTGTAAATGGGGCAGAACAAAAAGATACAAGGAATAGAGGTGCAGAGATAAGAGTCCGGTTTATTACCTCACATTTTATTCAGCAAAAAAAATAAATAATGCATGAAACAAGACTCATTGCTACTGCTATTGAATTAGTTAATCAGTTAATGTTCCAGAACTACAGGTAAACAGAAACATACTATAGTATGTGTTTAACACACATCTGTCTGCAATTCACAAAAATCTGCATGCTTGCATTTGATACACTACTGAAATATTCCTCTGTCGGGAATTAAATGAGTCAAAATTTGCTTTGGCCGATCATTGACTTCTGACTAAACACCACATAATGGAATTTCATTCAAACCAATACTTCTTCATCTTGAGCGGTATATTACTATTATTTTATTTTTCACCCATTACTGTACGCAATTTTCTGACTCAATGGAACAACTTGTGATCAGATTGAGACAATTGTCTCAGAAGTGTTAAGTGATGTGCTGTACCCTGATGCATTAATTGTTCACACATGAAAATCAGAGAATGTGTAGTTTCAGTTTGATCCATTTCTTGCATTTGGTGACAACACACATAAGTCAGCATTTAAGGTTGTTGTTCATTGTTGGTAAAGCACATATGTGTTGAAACATAATCAAATGTTATTAATGCTACTTTCTGTCATACACATTTATTCTTACATTAATTTTCATCTTCTTGTCTCCACAGCAAACAGTTTTGTTTTTACTGTCCCAATACTTACAGCGTATGGTCAACAGTAGCTTCAATTATATGCCATATTACTGAACAGACTGTATACAAGTAAACATTTATGTGATCCACTTTACCTTTGAGTATGTCTTATGTCAACATGTCAACCCACATCAAAGTAGCACAAAGGTAAAGGAATGCTCAGGCGCCTGGGAAATGTGTAAATGTATGAAATTACCTTGATCCAAAGATTCCCACTGCATACCATCTACTGCCATAAGATCAGAAAGAGAGAAAGAGGGGTTTGTCTTGGTCTTATTGCATCAACAGTTGGTAAAATCCAAAAAGATCCAGCCTACAAGACAGCATAGTACAGACATCAAACTGTCAGACATCCGTTCACTTTCTGACTAAGTTGTTCTTTTAAGTTTAGTTATTAATCTTTGAAGTAAAACTGATGGTTCATTCAGAAGGTGGTGTGGGAATACTTGAAAACATGACATGCAGCTGTGAAGCACAGAGCAACAATACAGCAAATTGATTATAGATTAGCATATCAAGCAATTATGTGGTTTGACTTATGAATTATGCTCAACCTACAGGATGATTAGATCTTAAATGAAGTCATAGATTGTATGTATATTGTGCATTTTGTTCAAGGTTTACAATACATTAAGTCCCTAAACAACAGCACAAGTATGTATAGAGTAGGACTACAAATTGAAAATATTTTGTATCCCATTTTAATGTTCAGATACCCCCTATAGAGTACAGTATATGGATGCATACAATGCTCTGTCGGTATCTTATGCTTGAGATAAGAGGAAGAGAAAGAGAGAGAAAGGAACAGGATGGGGTGTTGTTCAGTATAACCAAAGCCTGGCTTCAGTCATGAGCAAAGAGTTATAGGCTAGATTTCTAGTGAGTGAGATCACATCCTCATATCTCCAAGCAGTATAAGATCCGTAAAAATATAGAGAGTGGATTATGTTTATGCCATATGCCATATTTGTGTGCGTGTTTTGGTTGTTGCACTTTTAATTTAACAACATACATCCACCAAACACATCTAAAATGAAGTAAGCTATGTCTCCATATTGCACTCATGTTAAGGTCAGTCTTTTAGTTATTCAGAATGGAGATTTTAAAGAAACTGAACATAAAGGATACTGCACAGCTGGAACAATCTGATCAGTCACAGACTTTTATGTGGGTGTGGTCAGATTGTAGCAAGGAAACAATTGGTCAAATACGCAACTTTGGAATTTAGTCTAACAGTAAACAGCAGTTGTCTGAATGACAAAAGGAATTGACCGGGATAGAGATTGACATTAACATACAGACACAAAAAAACACTAGCTGTTGACAAAACATAGCCAAGATCAAAGCAGTCCTCTGATTAGTTACCAACATAAAACTAGTCAATGCAAAATAGCAGAGGGTGATGCAGAGGGTACATGTTTGTGAGCTGAAGCCCAGGACTGTGTCCCTGCTGTCTGCCGGTCTGTGTCTAATGATGATGAGGTCCCGTTCGCATAAAGAACCCACTGTGATGCAGCTACAACTGTAATTTCGAATTTGGCTGATTGGTTTATAGCTTTATTGAATTCCAGTGCAGAATCACTATGTTGACGACAGCCATAAACTAAAAGAGGTTTGTCATCGCTCCAGTTTCACACAAAAAAAAACATGGTTTTCAAAGAAGCCGTAGTAGAGCATTATGTATTGGTTCAACCAAATAAGGAGACTTCCCAGATGCAAACTGTATTGCTCAAAGGTTGATCTTATACTGTAGGTCATTTTTAAAACATTGCTTGGTCTTAGATGTTTCATTTAAAAATCCTTTGGTAAAATATAATGACAGATAAGATCAGTAGTTAACACTTTACTTGAAGGGGTGTTTATAAGACTGACATGACACCTTCATAAACATGACATTATCTGTGTCATGAACATGAAGGAGATTTTATGCACATTTATGACAACTGTCATTTGGTCAGTTGTGTCATTTTTAATTAAAAGATGACATTGTTTGAAATTTCTTTGTTAAACAAATTGACATTAACCAATACATCATAACTTGTCATAAATCTGTCATAAACATGACATGGCAGAATAATGATCAAACTTGAGAAACTACCTGCTTTATGGGTTAACATTACATTAAACTGTCATTTAATGTCAATAATTGTTAATACAATGTCAAATAATTTTAAGTACCATAACAAAATGCAACAGACACATCAAAAGTTTACACTTAACTTCAAGCATGTGCACAATAAAAAACTGACAGTTAACAGAACTTCTCACACAAGGTTCTGAAATTTTCTGACGAAAAAACGAACAAAACATTTAATTTATTTTATGTAATTAACTGTTTTTCAAGCGATATGGACCCAACAGTGCATGGCTTAACCCATTATTGTACTGTTTTCATTTCATTTTAGGAAAATCTCTCTCCAAATGCAATAAAAGTATTATTATTATTATTTTTATTATTGGATGATTGATTTTATTTATTAAATACATTGAGGAAGCTTAAAACAAAACATTATGAACTGAAGAAAATTAATGACGCTGTTATAAAACTATTTGACAGAGAATTAACACTTAATGACAAATTATATTTGTACCACTGTAGTTGAGGTCAAGAAAAATATTCATGCTGCTGTTATTTACTTTGTAATGACATATTCAATTTGTATCACTGGTAAAAAGTGGTCAGTTATGTTGTCTTGGTAATGTCAAGTTATGATGTAATGGTTAATGTCAAGTTGTCATAACAAAGAAAGACATCTTAAAAAATGTCACCTTTGCATTAAAAATTACACAATTCAACGAATGACATTAAATGAAAGTTGTCATAAACGTGCATAAAATCACCTTCATGTTTATAGCACGTGTCATGTCATGATTATGAAAGTGTCATGTCAGTCAAATGAACACCTCTTCAAGTAAAATGTTACCGTATAGAAATGTATCTCTGACCCAGAAGGACAACATTAGGGGCTTTACCAAACAGCAACATGTCTCAAATTTGAAAACGAGTTAGTGGTTCCACAATGCATGTCTCTCAATCCCAGAATAGAATTTGATTTTCCCATGGTCATTTAAAAAATACTGCTGTGTTTTTGGCATAAATCTAAACATGCCTCACCCCACATTTTTACAGAGACATTTTCCATATTACAGTCTTACACTACACAGTAAAGATTTACAGAAAAACTTAATAAATGACAGAAAACAGTCTCATGCAGGTTCTGCGGAGCTAGAGAGAAGCACTGTTCATAAGATTCATGAAGCTCAAGTAATCTATTCCCACACAGTATCACAGAATGCTTGAGTTTATCTTCACAGATAGTCTAATAATAACTGATAGTCCTTGGAAAATCAGTTTTGACCTTCTCTGAAGGGTCAAGCCAGAACAGGTCCTGACCCTTCCCACCAGCTGATTCTGTGAAGAGCAGCGGAGATGTTCATCCATTGTTAATAATATCATTGGTTAAAAGATTGTGATGGAGTGACAGACGAATAGCTGACAGGAGTAGAAGGGAGGAGCAGGAAAATGTTCACAGTGATGTCTTCCCAGGACTGTGGTTGCCCCTCTAGGGATTAAATTCAGTTCCGGACACAAACTCCATATCAGGAAATATATCACTTCATTGACCCACATCCTTTGCTGACAAGTAAATAAACTTTTTGGCAATCATTCAAATTCAAATTTATGATAAGCTTATTATAGGAATAAAGTCATATAAAGTAAAATGTGATAATGGTGACAATCAATAGCAAATGTTAATGCAGCTATGAAAATTCTGCACTGATAAAAAATGATGTCAAAAATATAAACACATTGTTAAGAACGGCATCTCTTTTGATCTTCTATCTAGAGAGTATCAGAACAGTTGTCAACTAAAGTTTCTTCTTAATTTAAGGTTTCCATAATGGTAAGTTAGAGAGATGATGAATCAGCTAATAAATCAGGCATGTTGTTGAGGAACTGGGTGAATCAGTCATGAGGAATGACAGACTCATCCGAATTAGGACAAGAACAAGTTTAATGTATAAACACACATCTTTATAATTTAGCTGACAAACTTGCCTCAGATATTTTGGTAGACAACACAATATGCGTATGCATCATTTTTCTATGTGTCAGCATATTCGGTTCCATTTAGATTTTATCAATTAAACAACTTTTATATGCTAACAATTAAAGTGGCATATTCATTAAGATTAATAGCATATTCAAAGAATGGCACTGTGTTTATGTGCCACGTATCATCATTTTATTTATGACTGGACTGCCAGCAGAAAACCTGACACAAAGCAAACCCCAAAATTCAAGATATTTAAAAAGCCAGTAAGTGGTACAATTCCACAGTAATATCGGTCATTTAATAACAGTAGCTGTGGATAAACTGCACCTGTCTACACATTTCTCTCAGAAGAACAAGCGTGTTAAGTTTTAACAGGGTTTCAAAGGAAATGTACCACATGCTCCCACGGTAAGCATTACATCATTACAGAGACTGTGGCCCGTCCAGTGTCCATCTAACAAACCCACAGATGTGCACAGATGGATACAATGGCAAATGATACAGTGACGTAACATAACACACTATTTGCTGCATGTGCACCATGCCATTTCAATTCATATCACAGCATCTGTTAGAAAGGCATCAGTTTTGGTCATGGAGCCAGTTGCTGAATGGTCTCATCACCAGTTGTTCAGTTAGCATTTGTTCTACTCAAATAGACGGATTGTCTTAGGAGACATGGAAACCTGAGAGGGTGAGCTGAACTGGACATTTTGGGGACATATGGGACCTGCTGAGCTGGACTTGAAATAGCGGAGTTGGGCAAGGAGTCTAAAAAGAAGGCTAATAGCTAT
The DNA here is from genome assembly GCF_030506205.2 of Paramisgurnus dabryanus. Classification (NCBI taxonomy): domain Eukaryota; kingdom Metazoa; phylum Chordata; class Actinopteri; order Cypriniformes; family Cobitidae; genus Paramisgurnus; species Paramisgurnus dabryanus. Next base: position 12,541,180 of record NC_133337.1, read on the forward strand.
GGGTTATAGGTTTCACACATTAGTTGGTCTCTGTTACACATACAAGGCAAATTTGTAGAAGTAAGCATAAAGTAACTTGATGCCTTTGAATTATAGGGTGAAAAACAACAGAATAATGTAGTTTTGGCCTCAGTAATCCAAAATGCAATCATTATAGTCTGCAACAGATTACTAAGAACTAAGAGAAGTTTTTCATGTCAAAAGTTGTATACGTTCACTCTAAAAGGGCCATTTTATAAACATCAGCTCCTGATTGTGGAATTGGACTTTGGCTGTAGATGAGAAGGACTGTTTTGGGAGGTGCCAGGAAAACCTACAATTAAAACAAAACAGAAAGGAGCAACAACACAAAAATCTGTCAGCTCATAACAACATACAGGAACATGTGAAGATGATTTTTCGAAAATGTCATTACATAAAGGTTGTGTAATGTCTGTTGTCTTGGCTGTTTCAAGCATCAGAGGTGGAATGTGAGGCAGATGAAACAGAGCCGCCCAGAGGCACTCTGGATCAGATTGCGTTTTGGGTTGAAGCCCTTCATTCATTGGTGACATTTACAGTCGTTTCAGCCTAGCCCCTTGGCGTCCCTAAAATGGGGCCCCTTGCCTTTCTGGAAAATCCCTCTGAGCATGTGTCTGGCTCCACTTGTGTGTTCCGCGCCGGTACAGGAAACGGGCCAACTACGGAGGCAAGACGCATATGATGTCATCCCCCCTCCTAACTGGGCTATAACAGGTTTCAGATGAGATCCAGTGAAGGAATGGGACAGTACTGGCTCTCACAGTACAGAATATTAGGTTATCTGCAATTCCTTGAAAGCAACATAAGATTAACAAACAAAAATGCAGGGTATTTGATGTTAACCACTAGCCATAAGCTTTTTAGGCATTGTTTTAGCATTCAACATTCAGTTTGTCTCCATTCATGGTATGCAGAACTCACTTTTCACAATCCAATATTTTTCATTAGATTAAATCAAGATTATAATAAGTCCTGTCTTACTTTCTTATTAAATAACAGGTTTTCACTAAATATGTTCGAATACAGACAATGAAAGGGCGCACAGCAACTGACTTGGATTAGATCTATTTCACTAAATGTGTGCATCCAGAACCTTTGATGGGTTTTCATGCTGCAGGCAGTGATCCACAGTGTGCAGACACCTTATCAGATTTCAAATGGAGGTAGCCTATTGGACAATGTCCTATGAGATCACTGTTACAGACAAACTATCTTTGTCTTTTAAAGGGACACTCTACTTTTAAAGGGACACTCTACTCTTTTGAAAATATGCAACTATGCGTTTTAGAATCCATTCAGCCGATCTCCGGGTCTGGCGCTATAGCATTGCTTAGCATAATTCATTGAATCTGATTAGACCATCAGCATCGCGCCAAAAAATAACCAAAGATATTTTTCCTATTTAAAACTTGACTTTTCTGTAGATAAACAGCAATTTTGTTGAACGTTTGCCACTCAACAGGGCGTGCTCCGGCGTGGTCATGTAGAAAGTGACGTCAATGCATACCCTCCATTGAAAGTAGCCAAGGGGACTATTTTCGGGCAGTGTGTATATCACTATGCTTGCTGCAGCCATGTTACAGCAGCAAAGTCCTTGATTATTACGCCAGAATGAGAGTATAGTTCATAGTCATATATCGGCCTAGAAAATCGCAACTTTTAATTTTCCATCCGTCTTAGTACACAATGTATCTACAGAAGAGTAAAGTTTAAAATAGGAACATTTTCTAAACAAATTGGTTATTTTTTAGCGTGATGTTAATGGTCTAATCAGATTAAATAGATTATGCTAAACTATGCTATAAATGGTAGCACCAGACCCGGAGATCGGCTTAATGGATTCCAAAACGGTAAAAATCTAATGTTTAACTCTAGGGGAGCTGGAAAATTAGCATATTTTCAAAATAAGTGGAGTGTCCCTTTAAGTCCTATTTTTAAGGAAGATGCCACGTTTTTGTGGAAAGACTGTCTTCTCTTTGGTCTGACACTGAGCCACAGAAATGCACAATACTGACAAACATAACTGACATGTTTTCTGGCTATAAACACCCAGCTAATTGTTGCACTCAGGAATGTTTTGACACTGATTATAGATACACAAGATTTTGTAAGCTCTGCTGTGTTATCTAGGGCAGTGGTTTTCAATCTTGTCCCACTGCCCTGCACATTTTGCATTTCTCCCTTATCTAACACACCTGATTCAGATCATCAGCTCATTAAGGGCTCATCCATGAACAGAACTGGGTGTGTCAGTTAAGGGAGACAAACAAAATATGCAGAGCTGTGGGTCCCCTAGGAAAAGATTGAAAACCACTGATCTAGGGTGTTTCTGCTGCATTTTTGGTCCTATGCTCTATTCACACAGCAGCTGATCCCATTAGCTCTTCTCTTAGACCCTCAGGTGAGGTCTTTATGTGGTATATTGAGTGACATCATTTATGTCATAGGAGGTTAACTGCTGCTGGAAAATCACAAACAAAATCTCCACTGTATGCTTCCCAGCTGGAGCAGCTGGAAAAATTAGTTGTGCAGTGCTGACCCCTGGTGCTTTCAAAAGGCTTTGCATGGATATAAAATGGGTCATATTATGAGACTTTATAAGATGTAAAATAAGTCTTCGGTGTCCCCACAGTGCGTGTGTAAAGTTTTAGCACTCTTTGCCTGGAGAAGTGGATATACTCTTAATTTATGCCCCCATGGGTAGCCTACAGTGTTTCAAATTATGTGCACAAAATGAAGTGTTTTAAAAGACTGCACAATTGCTGTTCATATGGGGCGGATGTCAAACCTAATTAAAATAAAATCAAGTCAAATCAAATCAAATCGATTTTTAAGCTTATTAAAACCAGTATGAAAATAATTCGTTGGTCTAAATATATTTTTATATTCTTTAAATCATTTAGGAAAATATAATTTTTACTGATGGGTGGTGATGACTCGGTCGCATGAGAGGCTTTTATTTTGAAGTGTTGTTCTGAAGGGCTTAATTTGCTGCAATTTTCACTCTTTTGTTGATGTTTAATCGTATCTAGCTTCACACTGTGCTGATTTTTACCGCGTTGATGTAGTTCTCGGATTAAGGAGGCAGGTATCATGTTTATAATAAAGACTTTTTGATGTTTTTTGGCAGCTTTCAAAATCATGTTTTGTTTAGTATCGCATGCGTTGTCTTAAAAATTAGCTGTCTGATTGTGAACTTTGTTAGATAAGTATTTCGCACGTGCACAGTGGCTCGTAGTGTAACTAACAAGTTAACGTTAGACATTACAGCACACTGGTTATTATACAAATAAACTGATGAAATGAAACGAAATTGAAAACTATGGAGTTCTTCCTTATAACACAAATGTACTGCAGTGGAGTGCATTGTAGATCCCCTTACCGATCTGAACACAGTAATGGACTGCACTCGGTTAGTTGCTGTCAGTGAACGTGTTATTCCTGATGTTGTCTGATTATTTTTATGTATGTTTAAGGTGGTAGAGGATCTGTGCAGATATGACGCCTTCAAAGGAAGGCATGACCTCCCTTATAGAAAAGACCATGAAAATGCGGATGGATGAGCAGGCGCGGCAGGTCGTTCTGGCATGGGGAGTGCTTAATATGTCACTGGCGGGAATGATCTACACAGAAATGTTAGTACATAACTTTACATGTGTTTGATTTACTTCAAAATGTGTCACCACCACTGCTTTGTGACAGATTGCCACGGACTACTCAAAATTATATATTTATATAAAATATGATATATCAATGAGATATAAAAGTGTCTTTTTTAACCAAAAGTAATAAATCACTTTGTCTTTCAGGTCCGGAAAGCTTCTTAGCAGATACTACAACATAAACTACTGGCTTATCTGGTATATCGGTAAGTACGTTATGTGTGATGTGGCCAGGCAGATAGAAATAGAAAGATGGTTTCTGGCTTTTTCACTAACTGTGATTCTGTTGGACAGAGCTTGGTCTGGCCTCTTTGTTTAGCCTAAATGCACTTTTTGACTTCTGGAAGTACTTCAAATACACCATGGCTCCCTCCACGATTGTCGTCTCTCCAGAGCAGCATCAACTTCTGGGTCTTTCTTTTTCAGGTGAGATAGTTGGCAGATGCATAGATGCAAACACTGAAAAGAATCATATATTGGTTTGGACATACTGTATGTCATAAATAAACATATCAACTCATCTTATAAAAAAAATCTGATTTCAAAACAAGTTAAACTCTGTCAGCAGTATTGCCTTTTAATATTGTAATGTATAGAGCGAATATTCTGGTGGCTTTAAAAGCAGGAATGTGCAGTTTTATTTACATTTATTATACAGTATAAAACTCTTGCCATACCAATACTTTCATTTAAAGTGCCTAACTGTAACCAATTTTATTAATTTAGTTAAATGTTTTTGTATATGAAATGTTGATGAGCTTAAATTGTTTGGAATTTTTAAAGCCTGAAACCTTTATGGTCAGATTGATTGAATTGATTTAGCTCTTAACCTTAAGACAGATCTGTTATTGTGTTAATAGGGATTCAGGCCTCTCCGCCTCAAAAACAAGAGATAAAGGAAGCACCTGTCTCGCCCCAATCCTCGCCTTTGCAGGGACAAAATGTCCTTAGTTTCAGTCCTGCAAGACCCTCCAGTGCCAGCCCCAAGTTTTCCTCCAGCTGTGTGTCTGGATACAGTCCATCTTTAAGCAGCCCTTCATCAGCAGGGGGAACTTTCTCACCTTCCATGGCCTTTGGGAAGGTTTGTGTGTTTTACATTTACCCTGAAATGCTTCTAGACATTTTATTTATAATGTTTTATCAAGTTCAAGTACCCTCTTGCATCAGTATGTTTCTTTTATGTATGATTAACATCTGCAGGTGATGAACTATAGCCCATCTCCAAGTTCCTCCCCCTACCCAAGTAACCTTGGACCGGTGGAGGGAGCCAGTCTGCGTGCGAGATACCGCACATCTCCATCTGTCTTTAGTTCTCCCGGAGGTAAGGAGGATTACATAGATGATCTGAAGACTTTGGGAAAGTTTCTGCGCTCAGAGGAAGAGAAAAGTCACCGTAGTCAACTGGGTAAGAGTCCTGCAAGGTAAAGAAATTGTATCAAACTCTAACTGTTTCAAAGAAATATCTAAAGTTTTCAGAATTACTCATTCTTATTAGGAAGTCCCGAGTCATCATCTCCAAGACAGAGTCCAACCTTCTGGAACTACAGTCGGTCAGTGGGAGATTACGCACAGAGCCTGAGGAAATTTCAATACCAGCCCGCATGCCGTTCACAAGCCCCATCTGCCAATAAAGACGACACAGAGCTGGGATCCAAACAGGCTGCGGAAGAGGTGAGAACAGCAGTACATGTGATTCAGAAAAGACCTATTTCTTTCGCATGTTTAAAGTGAGGATGTTTTCTTTTTGTTACAGGTATGGGCAAGAATCACAACTAGCCGTTTGGTGACGGAAAGTATTGACAGCTGGACTGCTAAACTGAGAAATGTAAGAAATTAGTCATTCATTTCATGGTATTGTATTTTCTATGCTCAAAATAACATTGCACATGATTATCATATCTGTGATTCGTTTTCTGCATATATTTTGGAAGGTTTTGTTTTCAGGGTAGGAAGCTTGGAAAATGTCTCTAAATTACATTTGTTTTATTTAATACTCATTAAAGTGGATAAACGACACCATTCTGGTACATCTGGTGCGAGAAATTGACTCCGTAAACAGTCAGCTGAGAAGACTGGGCTGCCCTGAGCTCCAGATTGGGGGTAATTTTTCATGACATTTGACTGTATTTTGATTGTATTATGAGGAGCTCAGATGCAAAAGCCTCTAAGGGCGCACTCACACTATCCAAACCAATTGATATTAATCGCATCCTTGGTCAGATTGATTGAATTGATTTAGCTGTTAACCTTGATAGTGGCCCATAAGATCTGTTATTGTGTGAATAGGGATCCAAACCAATTTGAGAATAATCGCATCCTTGTCGGCTTGCATAGGTGGCCCCAAGTGCGGTTTACTTGGGCTCAGGTGTGGAATGCGCAATGTGATCGAAAATTATACCAGAGCGCGATTCAATAGGAGGGACGTCAATTGCGAATGAATGTCTGAGCTGACACGCGACAGACCAATTAAGCAAAAATTATGGCATGTGAGAGGACTGTGCATCATCACGCACCAAATGACTCTGAATGAAAAACACAGACTTAACATAACGTTGGGTTCCAGTGTTAAGAGAGCATGCTACTTCCTGCTTTGTTCAAAAAACAATCGCATCCCAATGATGAAAGTGCGCCCAGGCTCGGATCGATAAAAGTACAGTGTGAGTGCATACTTCTGGGGGAGTAGAGAGGGGGGGACAATCGCACTGGGTAGGGGTGGGCGATGTGACCAAAATTTTATATCATGATAACTATATGTATGTATCACAGTACAGTTTGTTTTTATCTTTTAATATAAGTTTTTATGTTATTAAAGTATTTAATGCCATACAATTTTCATAATTCTCACAAAACTCAAGCTTACTGAAGATAAACACTCAGTGATAAAAAAAAATAATAATAAATAATAATGTATATCTTATTAAAGGTAGAAAAGTGATTTAGTGATTTGGCAATGAGAGATTTTTACAAAAACATGAGTGACACACAGGAGCAAAATTAGGTTAGGTAACTTTCCCTTTAAGACCAAAGTCCCGTTACACATGCATTTTTTCTTTTAGCTGATTACTTTCTCTTAAGACCCTAATAGTTTTGTTTTTGAGGATACTTGCAAAGATTTTTGATGCATATGTGTTTTTAAGTCCATTAAAGTTGCAAAAATGCTCACAAGCTTAATGAGCACACAAAAACAGCGCACGCATATAGCACTGTTGTTTGTGGTTCAATGGCTTAAAATCATTTATTTTAAAACTCATGTGCTTAAATACGTGTACAAAGTTAAGTTTTCGTGACTACGCGCACAGCAACGTTGACGTGGGCAGGTAACCTCAACAGAGACGATAGTCCAAAATCTCTACAAATTTGACTTGACAAATTTCTACCAGTTTATCACCCACCCCTAGCACCAGTAGCGCCTCACTGCAGAACACGACATCCAGGGGGCAGGGTTGGATTTAGATCCTGGGGCGGAGCTGGATTCCGATCCAGAGATCCCATTGGTCGCCCGTTTTACCACAAGACACATCATACACGTGTTGCTGCGTTACCATTTCCGCATTAAGTCGTAACTAAATTAAGTTATTATTTTGACACAAAAACTAACTTTACATATGACTACAATAAAAGTAGTGCCTTAAGGGTGAAATGTAAGTTTTTTGCTATAATGTTTTGGAGTAAAACATTTCGGGTAAGCCTACAACGAGTAATCTTACCACATGCAGTTTAAGACCTATTAATGGATACAGTATAAATATGCATAATTATTAAAATGTATAGGCTATGGCATGTTATTTAGAAATTAATAAATTGAATGTTTATCTTGTATGGACTTTGAACTTGTTTTAACGCGTCTTTGCTTACAGCCATTAGGAAACAGGTTTCCCTCGTAGATTTACTTTTTTTTTAATTTGCTAATAAAAGATATCAAATAAATTTGTTTTTATATTTACTCGTATAGGAATAGCTGTGTAATAAGTGGGATAATGTACAAATAAATCCCTTCAGTGATATCACAATGTCGGGAACGTGTCCTTACCTCCCCTTACACCTAACATTAACTGTGATAATTTATAAATTATGAATCTTTCTCAACTATATTATTAATCAAACGTACACTTTAATTGATAAGAGCAAACGTTGGCGACCACAGGTTGCAACAATGCAAATATACTGGTTCATTTGGCGGAACAAAGTATATAAAGTAGGAGTTGGATCTAGATCCAACCCCGCCCCCTGGATGTTGTGTTCCGCAGTAAGGACCATCTCCCTAGCACTGGGGCATACGTCCTCAGTGCCTCCTCCATCAAAAATGAGATTATAATATTAACTAAATGCTCTCGGCACATGTTGTATGCTCAATAGACACTTAAAAATGCTTAAAATCTGCTTAATCCTGGCCTCAGGTCGTTCAGAAATACGGGTTTGTTGACCGAATCCATTTATATAGTCTGTTAAAAACATTTACAAGAAAACATGTCAAACGCACCTAAGGTTTGCATCTGAGCTCTTCATAAGTTTATTTAAGTTGCTTCATTATATTTTGATTGTTTTCCATGAAGAGGCCAGTATCAGCAGTCTCAAACAAGCTGCTTTGGTCAAAGCCTCTATAATCCCCACCCTCAATGCGATCGTTCAATATCTGGACATCACGGCTAATCAGGAGTATCTTGTGGACAGAATTAAAGGTAAGCAGAAAATGATCTACTTTGATATTACTCATTGCCTTTACATATTCATATTTATGTGTTTTACAGTGTTCTTGTTTCATACATGCCTAATGTCTTAAAGTTCAGATTTTCTGATGCGTTTGTTTGCAGAATTGGCCCACAGTGGTTGCATGAGCTCTTTCCGCTGGAACGGTGGAGGAGATTTGAAAAATCGGAAATGGGACACAGACCTTCCAACAGACTCTGCTGTCAGTTCCTAAACAAACATATAATATTTGATTGCAAATTGACCAAGAGCACTATACAAACTAGAAACCATAAGAACCACTCCTAAATGTATGATTTTGCTCAATTTTGTTGTACAGTTGTGCAATTAAATGTATTCTGTTCAACTTCCTGTACTGTTGTAGATCCTGATGCACTTGCTGTGTACGTATCTGGACTCCAGACTACCTCCACATCCTAAATATCCTGATGGGAAAACCTTTACATCACAACACTTTATACAGACACCAGATAAACCAGGTTTGCTCAGTCACTGTTGCATAAATTGTTTTCATTTATAGCTCTGGTATTAAAGTTTTTTATTTCTTATAGATGTGTCCAATGAGAACCTCTTCTGCATCCATCAAAGCAGCACAACCCCCCCTCATTATCAGCTTGTCTATCAGGGTCATATCTACAGCTTACCAAAGGTATAGTACATACTGTCCAACCAAAACTATAATCACTCGATGCTTCGATTAATGTGACTAATACTTTGTGTTTTCACAGGGCAGAAATAATTTGTTTCATACCATCCTCATGTTCCTCTACATTATTAAAACTAAGGAGTCTGGCATGTTGGGGTGAGTGGAATTCAATCTTCTTATCTGCAAAATGCTTTGTTATCTCACGACATAGCTTGAACGGTTCTATTTTGAATCTTTTGATTTTTTTTAATGTTTAATTTTTTTAATACATGTTAGTCTTTTTTCATTTGTTACAGGAGAGTGAATCTCGGCCTATCAGGGGTGAACATACTGTGGATCTTTGGTTGACGTTAACACAGCAAAATTAAAAACCATAAGAACCATTCTAAAACCATAAGACTTTGCCACTAAGAGGAAAACATTGCATGCTGTATTCCTTGCAACCTGAATGCACATGCAAATTAAGCACAGAAAGTGTTTTTAGCTGTACAGAAAATGTTTTAAACACAAATATTTATGGCTTGATACGGTGTGAAAATGGATCTTGTAGCTCTGGATTTTGTACTATATCAAATGTTTTTGTATTTAATTTGTCATACAAGCTTCAAAGTTATTTTTGAATTGAATGTGTAGTACAGTGCAGTTTTATATAAATGCAGATTCATCCATCAGGCTATTTGGGGGTTGGTGGGCACTGCAGGATTTACTTGTAATACAGTAGAAAATGTTTTTTTCTTGTGCCAAGAAAGAAAACTAGTTTATCATAAGCAAGAGTTTGTGCTCAGCATAGATACATGTGAGCAGCACATGCGTAACTCTCCTTATGAAGGACATACAAGTCTGAAAATAGTTTGGTGTAGTGAAATACTTTACATTGAAGGGCCTTTAAAATATACAAAAGAGTTTGGAGAGCAGGTTACCTTGATTTTGAATGCAAATTATGACAGCAGCAACAACAAAAACTTTTAGTATTTTGTTATTGTGCCTGAAATGCCTTGAAACCTTGGAATGAGTCTGCTCTTGTCTTTTTGTTAAAAGGAATAAATGCTTGAAATTGTTTTTGAATTTTGCTTTTTTTCTTCACAAAACACTCATGGGAGCGCTATACCAAGAGTTAACCGTTAGGTGGTAGTGATGTTTAATTGCCTGTGGATCTAAATTATTTGCCTGAAATAAAGATTAAAATTTCACATTTTCAAATTCATTTAATATAAATGGTCATAACAAATATGAATGTATGCTTCTACAATGTTTTGGACATGATGTCTACCATGGCAGAAATGCACCTTGTAGGCCAGCTAAATATCATAAAAACGTTTAAATGGCAATTATTCAATGTTCATTCTGTACCATGGTACAACAACAGTAACGTACCGCCACAATAATTAAAAAGTTGTTTTTCACATTATAAATAGTTTGGAATAAATAAATCTGATAAAAGCATGATCATTATTAAATAAAGTAAAACATAAACTCCACTGTTAGTATAGTAGTTACTAGTAATAATTTGTATGTTTCGTTATGTTCAAGTCAAGAACTACATGTCCCACAATACCTTGCGCGAAGCGGAGTCACGCCGTGCGTATCCGTTCGTGTGTCGCTCGCTTCTCTCTGTATTGGGAAAAAAGCCCAGTGCGGATAGCAGCTATGTCAGTCCAGGCGGTGGCAGCGAAAATGTCCGAGATCGACGTGGCCGGTAAAGATCCTTCCCCTGCGATTTCTCCATTGACACCTAAGGCGGAGGAGAAAAAGAGCGAAAATAACTCATCCACGCCGTTATCGGCCGCGGCAGTAGAGCCGAGCCCGGTGATCGCCGCACCGAACCCAGTGAAGATGCCGCAGGTGTCCGCTATGAAGCGACCAGACCCGCAGCAGAATGGCGGTGAGGCGTTCGTCAACTGCGACGGCACGGTGGCCGAGGCCCCGCGAATGAAGAAGGTAATGTGAAGCTACAGAGGGGATCCGTGAAATCCGCAACGGTGCTTGATTTGTAGCGTGTGTCATTGTGCGGCTATTATTCTGGCCTAGCGAACCTCCACTAGTATCGCCACATCTGTAAATGTACCGTATGTATCATACGAAGATTATATGACGCAGTAACGGAAGATTTTACCAGGTATACTGTATGATCAGATTGATCATAACGCGTCCATGTCTTCTTTCTGGTGATTGAGAGAGATCCGCAGTGCGCGTGTTGTGGTGCTGCGTGTGTCTCATCTAGGACAAAACATAACATTTGTAAACATCGCGCTTAGAAACACTGTATAACACACTTACATTTAACAAGCACTTGATATTGGTTTGTATGAGTGTTACGTAAGTGTAAATCAGTGTCATCTATTACATTATACATTGTATTTGTTTAATGAGAAACGTAAGAAACCTGCAGCTAGGCATCCCTTGGCAAATCTCAATTGACCGCATGAAAATGCTGATATGTGCTTATGGGAAATTTTTGTCATACAAATTACAATACATATACATTTTGGCATTCACAACAAAATCTTGATCTAACTTTAGGGCTATGATAATATTGTATTTACCAGCCAGTGCATCCTCTGCAGGTGTTTTCAATATAAACATAAATATAGTTCTCTTTTTTTTTAGAAGAAGAAAAGAAGTATAACAGCATTGAAGCAAGGCCATTCATCTTTTTGTGGATGATTTTTGTGACTTGCCTAATTTTAGCAATAATGAACTTGCTCTGTCAATTTGTTTTGAGTGACAACATGTCATTGGCGTATACTGCTTGTTCAGCTTTCCAAAATACAGCTGTATTTTTCTGTCTTTAAAGAAATGTAGATTTGTCTTTCATGTTGAAAAGCAGTATAAAAGTTACCATGATTAATGTTAATATTATTTTTTGTTCTACTTACTATAAAAAGCATGCTAACTATGAAAAACTTGAATTGGTTCCACCTTGCAATTCTGTGTCCGTAAGGACAAATCAGGTTGTGCTTTAGCTCAGCATGAGACTCAATATGAGCCGAGACCCTGACACTTTTGATAGCTCTCTTTATCGTACTGTTCTGTGTGGCCAAGACAGATTAGGTTATGTGGGGAGTTTACTTCATGGAGTGTCTTTTGGCTTGGGCTCTGATTTATCTGCTCAATTCTTGGAAGGACTTGGTACACTGGCTTCTAAATGAATCTCCTTTAAGTAAACGAATATCTTTACTGTCTTAGCTGGCAAGCACAGGTTGGTCAAAGTACAAGCCAAAGACTTGGTAGAAAAAAATTCAGTTAAGCAAATTAATAAGTAATGTAAGACTTGTGATATTTTTATTTAAGCCCCAACTTGACATCGTGATTAATAGCAAAATTGAAAAGAGACAGTTTGGCCTGCTTGATGCTTTTATTTCTAGCTATCAACCGTTTTAAAGTGTGTGTGTGTGTGTGTGTGTGTGTGTGTGTGTGTGTGTGTGTGTGTGTGTGTGTGCAACCTTTTACAGGGTTAGTTCGCCCATCTCTTTTCAAAATTTAATTCCAAACTTATATGACTTTCCCTTGTGAAACACAAGTAGGCCTATTTTTGGACAATATTGATTGTGCATTTTCCTGTACAATGAAAATAAATGGCAAGTGAGATACAGAATTTGTGAACATTCAGTGTCAAACACATAGCTTTCTTTCGTGTGTCTATAATTGCAGACTTTGTCTACTGAATATCCGCTGCCAGTGTTGTTAGCAGTGTGACTCTTTAGATGAATTTAGTGACTCAGATTATCTAAAGATGGTTTGGCAACATCCCAAAACTTCCTTTAGCATAGACACATTTACACCATTCAGAAATTCTGAAGGCACTTTCTTGATGGTTTCAGTGAAAAGGCTTTTTCGCAAATTAGAAATGATGGCTTGATCTGTAAAATATAGCACCCATAATGCATGCATACTGTCATTCTGGAAGTATGTTACATCATAACTTTGTCATGCAAAAGGGGGAGAGCAGTCATGCATCTAACCAATTTCTGTGCATTTCCTTGCAGCTGAATGTAATTATGTTGCATGCAGTTTAACTAGGGTTTTAATGGCTTTGACCTCATGACCTTTAGGGACAAGCAAAAAATTTGCACATAGTGTCTGGAATGGAGAGATTTGAAGGCATAAAGTGTTGCTGCTAATAGGTATGTGTTCACAACACTACCTCATTCAGCAATTATGTAGCACCAAGCAAGCTGGTGTTACTCTGCCGTGAGACGCGAGAGTTGTGCTTGTCTTGAACTCTTGTGAGGTTATGTCACTAGGTTACAGTTGCCAGGATGCTTGCTTATGGGTAACAGGCTTATGACATGGATCAAACATTGTTGGGAAACCCTGTACATGACTGGGTATGTTACAATGGAAAAATTAAGTTATATGCCGTATTAGCTAGTTTTAACATTAGTAATAGTAGTGTTATACATAAAAAGGAAATTAGAAATGCCATGAAGATCTGTTTCCCTATTTACTGTTCCCTTTTTCTAATGATGATATTCATTCATTCATTCACATTCATATAATAGCTTATCTTTTTACAGCATTACAGTAAAACAATACTTGTACATAGATTTTATTGAATCTTACAGTAAGGCCATGCTCACACTACAGGATTTTTTTAAATCCTGTCCGAGTCTGAAATCTGGATGCAGCACACACATTCACAAGTAGCATCTTTACAGATATTTTTCTCTCAAATCTTAAAGGGATAGTTTGGCCAAAAATGATATTAAACCCATGATTAAACCCGAGATGGATATGTCCATCGTTTTTCGGACAAACACATTTTCAGATATTTTTGAAAATGTTTTAGATCTTTCAGTTAATTAAATGTGAAGTTACAGGGTCCACGTCCTTCAAGTCCAAAAAATGTGCATCCATCCATCACAAAATAAATACAAACGGCTCCAGGATGATAAACAAAGGTCTTCTGAGGGTAATCCGCGCGGTGGTGTTGTAGAAATATCCATATTTAAAACTTTATAAATGAAAATAACTACCTTCCGGTAGCGCCACCATCTTAGACTCCTCTGTATTCAGGAGAGAGTATTAGCGTAGTGTAACAGTAATTCATGTCACTTTGTTTTTAGGGGATTGTTCATGGTGCGTGTTCACAGACGCATTATTCAGGTAGCTGTGTTATATCCTCGTTCCACAAGCCGTTTCTCCGTCTATGTTGTCTACCGGACGCGAACAACAGCTTGTTTTGCGGCAACCTTTTAAAAGGTCTGTCATTCACCTACGTCTCTCACCTGCTATTGTCAAGGTGCAGATGGGGAGGTGTAAGATTTGGTCTGTAAAAGTCACACATAACATAATAATCAGAACCGGAACCAATCAGGTTCCACTACCCAATTTTTTTTCGAATTCTTGTGTACATACAAAACCTACTTACAAGTAATCTACCTTATTTTTGTATGATAATAATTAGAACAATTTTCTTTGGTTGTTCTTTTATGAAATCCTATTTCCATACGCTGTGCTTCTCATGGAAACTAGGCCTTGTGTTTATCATTTATAGCCGTAGGGTCAAAATGACGTTTGGAGAACGCTGCTGCATTTACTTTGGACTGGTGAACCTTTGAGCGTAGGAAGTGTCTTATATTGGTTATATTGGACCATTATTGTGGAGGGACACTGATATCTCGTTGAGATTTCTGATATGTGGTTCTCCGTTTGTCAAGACTTATCAAGTTCCTACAATGTGTTGTAAACTCTGATGGCCTCCCCCCACTCTGCGGTGAGTCAGAGCTAATATGGCACCGATGTCTTATCTGATCAAAAGATCATATCATGAGACTTATCTATAAAGCTTTTTTACTGGACTTTTTTCTTATCATTTTGGGCTATTTACTGCTCTCAGTTTACTTTTGGAGGAGTGCAAAATGTTTTGCTTTGAAACCAAGGTCAAGGAGACCTGGAGAGCACACTGTGAATTTTGTCTGACTGTCTCTACGAAGTTCCTCATTGCTCATGTGACTTCTGCTGAGATGTTATTCTGTTCAGAATTGGAGCTGTTAATAGGAAAATATTTTTCACTATGCTGAGAACTTTGATGACAAAATAACATCTTCGCCATGCAAGACATAAAGGATTTAAAAAACATGAGGGTGTAATAAGTATGTGTTTTCTCCAAACAGTAAGTATCATGACCACTATATGGAGGTATGTTATTCTGATAACAACAGATAACCAGAGACAACCGCAGACAGGCTTAAATTTATATGCCAGTCCCCTTTTTTTTCCACCATTAAACAATGTAATTCCTGACCCCTTCATTTGTTGCATGCAAGTAAATAAAGTTTGGAAATTTATCAATTCTAAAGAAACACCACATGTTCATAATAAAAGTGGGCCAAATTACATGTTCATAATCAGTTGAAGTCATCTTTGTGTGAGGATCCGAACAAAATTCATCAGAAGGAAGAAAGTTGTGTGGTTTTGACTCATGATGGTGAGTAAATAATGGCATGAACTGTTCTTTTAAGAACTTTAAGGACCACACACATGCATGACATAAACAGAAAGAAACATGCTGGCAGTGAAGGGCCACCTACACTAGGTGATGAACATTGTGGTTATGGAGGCATGGTCTTGTCCTGTGGAAGCCAACTGCAGTGTACTCACAATATCTTCTCTTGTTCACAGACACTCATCCTTTGCCGTCTTTGGTAGCACCCCTAATGGTACACTTTATCATAGAACAACTATCACTTTAAAGGGCACGACTCCGCTTCAGCTGTCCCTCAGGCAACCTTACCGCACCACAGTGGAACTAAAGGGCGATATATAGTTCAGCGTAGGATCTACACCGTAGCTACGCCGTAGGCTATGTAACCTGATGTGCACCTCTCTAACAATGTAAAAATGCACCAGTTCTACTTGGACCTCAAGCACTGTGATTGGTCTGCTAGAAGAAAAAGATCTGCAGGGCATTTCCTAATACTCATGTCTTCTTACGATGATCAAAACCAAACAAAGATGTGCCAAGTTGAGGAGTGATATTCAGCTTAAGCTGCAACAAAAGTCGCTATCTACTTGCCTCCATCACTGCTGATGCTTTTCCAACAACTACAGAACAAGCTGCAGCTTTTTTAGCTTTGCCTTGATATTTTGTATACACCGTTAATATGTTTGTGGACATTGCCTTCTAGCTATCTGCACATTGATGCGACTCACAAGTATAAATGTAAACCAACGAATACACAGAGTATAGTTCGCCCTGTACTTAACAGAAATCACTCAGGCTTGGCTCAAGTAATGACTTCAAGTATTGCGATGTGAGACAGTGCAAAGAGTGTGCCAGCCAAACAAAACACAAATGTGCCTACTTGCTGCTTCCGTCAGGAGGACGTGAGCTCCCAGAGATTTGTCTTGTCTTTGTATCTGGCCTGTTCTTTTTTGAGCCTAAAAGCATTGTTTGTTCTACTTTGTCAGATTATGCATTAAGAGATTGTGCTCATGGTCAGCGCGTCGAATGTCACTACCATTCCCCTGTGAACCTGCAGCAGAGATTGCTGTTTGCATACTGTGGTTTGATAAGCCGATATCTGTGACATCCTTCTTTTTCATAGATAATCAAAGTTAAACATAAAAAACAACAAAGATGCACATCTGTTAAACTACTGGTTGCTGCAATTTTTTAACTTCGTATTATATGGTGTTAGGCTTTGCTTTAAAAGTGATTGTGATACAAAATCCAGTAAGAACTTTTTAATCATGTGGTTTATGCTTTTGCTAGTTGAATTTGCTGGGATTTTGGTTGAAAATGCCTCAATTATGCAAGCAGTACAAGTGAAAGATTAAACCACTGAACCCTTTGTCAGGAATGCACAACTGAATAAATGAAGAACAGCTTTTGCATTGACAAAACTGGCCTTCCATTCAACTGGATTGATTTATGGTGCTGAACATTGAGTAGATGATTTCTGATGTGTGCTTTGGTACGACTAGGGGCTCGGGTTAAACGTGGGATGGACACGCATACATTATCCACAGAGAAGAAATGTAACCTGGACCCCTGCTCCAGCCTCTCACAAGAATCCTTATTGTGTAAAAACTTGCTGTGTCACGACGGGGAAGAAATGCCACCCTCTTCTCTCTTCTATTTTCTTGCTGTTAGTTGAAAAAGAAACTGACCACAGCTGTTCTAAAACACTGCTTGACCCTGAATTTTGGTGTTGTGGCTAGCCTCAAAATTCACAGCATTACTGATGTGTTTTTAGCATACAACAGTATACTGTAATGTCTAATCTAGAAGTCGACCGATTTATCGGCCGGGCTGATTAATTTGCCGATTTTTGGCATATTTAAAAAAATCGGCTTTGGCCAATATTGCTGCAAAATTAGGCCGATTAATAGGCAGGCGCATCTGGGGGCACCTAAGCGTTGTTGAAGAACTCGTGACGCTGCCTCTTGCTGCAAGCTGATCGCTCCCGTGTGTGTGCAACCGTGCCTTGTTCACAAACAGCTTTTGTAAACGATGGCGTATGTACTTTCGCGGTGCACTATCTGTGCAAAGATTAGTCTAATTTCATGTGATTAATGAGTGATGATGATCTTTGTCTGCGTGACAGAGAGAGCAGAGCCGCGCGCGCACGCTTTCTGTCTTTAAACTGTCTCCCTGCTTTTATTACTTAAAACAAAACTGACTCGATGGCGAAAGGTCGGAAGACCAAATCATATCCACCAAGGAAATGTTTTTCATGTTGTTACAGTAACACTTTGTTTACAGTTTTGCGCTGCTCAGCCTGGATTAGAACACAAGGCGTCTGATTCGCGAACTGACTCCTTTGAACTGATTTGTTTGAATGAACGGTTGAAACAACAGATCTGTCCCAACACTAAACTCACAAGACGTCACTGTCAGCACAATCAGTCACTTATAGCGCCTTAGAAATGAGAATGTAAATGTGTTTAGAAAGATTTGCCCTAAATAACAGTCTCAACTAAAAAACATAGACATTTACTATGTTAACTTTTTGATGAATAAATTATTTATCAGGTCTACCAAATAAGGATTTTATTCTACAAAGCAATACATGGGTTTCAGCTGGCGTCACTCTCTTGTCTTCCGCCATTTTGAGGACCTGAAGTGGTCGCAAAAGAACTAGAAGCTATGCCTTCAATATGTTGTGAGCATCAAAATCGCTATTTTTACAACACTAAGAAGGCTCGACAAAACATGATATTTTGCTCGAAGTATCGCCTGTGTCTCTACACGTGAACTCGAGCATTGAGAACATTGTTTGTGAACAAAGAGTTTACTAAAAAGAAGGTTTTAAACAACTGACTTTGGTTGATTTGGCTTCCGCTCGCCGCCATCTTCCCAGTCTAGATGTATCGATCTGCGAATGGAACGTAAGGAGGGAGGAGAGTAAAGATGGATAGCTCCTAAAGCATAGTTCCATATAAATGCACAGATAATTCGTTGTTTTGTCGCAAGTGAAAAACAATATTGACCTTCTAGTTGAAAAAGGAGCCTCATATGAGATTCATTCATTCGCATTCAGAAATCGATTATTTCCGTCTGGCAGGGATGACGAGCAGACACCATAACAGCCAAAATCAGTTGTACAAAACTTTCTTTTTATTAAACTCTGTGTACACAAACAATGTTCTCAATGTTCGCGTTCATGAGTAGAGATCCAGGTGATACTTCGAGCAAAGTTTCATGTTGTGACGCGCCGCCTTAATGTTGTAAAATAGTGGTAGTTCGGTAGCAGCGAACAGCGGCTGGAAGAACGTATCGGGGATTGAGTAGGCATCACACCCAAACCAAGGTATATTTTTTTAAAGTCGCGTTTCTTTTCATGACAGTCGAGGTGCGACATGTTGTCTTTCGTAGCCATTTCCCGTATCCATAAGAATCATAGACAGTAAAAGATAAGAAATCCGTAAATCGTAGCAAGCCAGCCAATGCTTGTCAGTAGCCTACTGGTACTCGGTAGGTCCTCAAGATGGCGGCATAACGTAAAAAGTCACATGACTGAAACCCATGTATAAAAGCCATGGAAAAAAAACTGATCAAAGATGATGACAGCAGAGTGTCAGGTAATATCTGTGTCTGATAAATGCATGGTGCAGAGGAGGTTGTAAACTCTTCAGAAAGGCCAGTCATAATTTTTTTTAAATACTTTGACTTAAAAAGTGACATTTTTACATTTAAAATATCTGCTAATGATGAGAACATTTTGATTATTATGTACATATAGAAAATCGGCCAAACATATCAGCCATCGGCTGGCCTGATTTCTAAATATCGGCATCGGCCAGAGAAAAAGCCATATCGGTCGTCCTCTAGTCTAATCTCATCCTTTTCAATTTTTGCAGTCTTTTACTGACACTTTGCACTGACATTGGCGACTGCTAAACGATTTTAAGGAATGATTAATTTAGCCAAACTGTTCTCTCAATTAAATTAAGAGCTGGCCTGAAATGAAACGGTCCTAAAAATTACTACCATGACATTGTTTTCTTAATGATATATTTTGGTCAGGGATAGATCTATTTGCAGTAGCTGGTCCATACAAACCTATAATTTTAGCTCACCCTAAGCCTTCTTTGTAGTGGATATGTAATTCCTAAATTGCAGTCCGTCATTGTTAAAGATTAGTGTGGAGTCCAATTTCTGAGTTAATGTGTCTGATCTTGACAGAGGATGAAAATTCTTTGTCTAGAGTTAAGCTGTTTTGCTACTTAAAGAAGTAAGGATTCAAAAAACGGGTCATGCATTTTTACTTAAGTCGCACTGCATTTATTAATGCTTTTCCATTACGTAGTACCCCACGGGATGGGCGAGCTGAGCTGATACTAAAACATGACGTGAAAACACTGTAGATCACTGATTGGTCTGAGAGAATCGTTACTACCAGCATCATCACAAGATTAGCTTCACCTTCCTGCTTGCGCTATCTCGAGCAAACCTGTTGTCATCTGTGCTTTGATCGTTGTAAGTTCCCAAACTCCCTTTTAGGGAGACTTAGAATCAGGAACCCCTATACCTGTGTTTTCCTTGCAGTTTGTGGTGGCACATCCGCGACGCACGTTTTGTATACACAGCATTTTTGCAACTTAGCGGAGCGCGTCGCCTGACACCACAGGGAGATAGAGTTATAGTGATAAACGTGAATGTGCAAACATCTATTTGAGGTGGTCAATTTTGATTTTGTGGCAGACTTGTATGAATGTATGGGAAACGCTGCATTTCAACTATGCTCGCTTGCTCCCACGCAGTGCAAATAAAACGCCAGGCCTATAATTCCTCCCACTCTAAAGTGATACTAAACTCATTGAAAAGCTACCAAGTAAGGTGAGCTGACACGACCTGACCCGGGGAGGTACTATGCAATGGAAAACGCCATAAGTCACTGTTGTTTTGTAATCATTTTAACTGGCAATGACAAAGAAGTTTGTTACCAGAATCTGTATGTGGCTTCATTGATTGAATAGACCAATGACCCAGAACATCACTTCTGAGCTGAATTTGCGGGTGAATTGATTAGCTGATTGTTGATTTACTTTCCTTTCAACAAGCATTACAGGGCATGATGTCCTGGATGTCCTAACAGGGAATGCTATGTTTTGAGATTCGCTGAACCTAATAGCAATTTTTTTGGATTTTAAATGTATAGGTTAGCTGAGGATCCCTGAACCTCATGACTCAAGTGCAGTCTTTTCTTTATGCCAGGGCACTTGTCTGTGGTGATAAATCAGCAGAGTAAGGTTTTACTAGCATTTCTGCTTCAATGCTCATCTGCTTCACATGGTGTCTATAAACTGTAGGGGTGTCACGATTCTCCAAATTCTCTATTCGATTACATTTTCGTTTCTAAGGTCGCGATTCAATCCGATTCGATTCTTGATTTTTACATATTTCTTTTTTGAAAGCACAAAAAATGCTATACAATTTTTGTGTGTATATATATATATATATATATATATATATATATATATATATATATATATATATATATATATATATATATATATATATATATATATATATATATATATATATATATATATATATATATAAGGTCTTATACATAATGCATACATATATTTTGAAATATAAAAATGTAAACGATGATCAGATATACAGTTTTTAACAAACGTACGTGTTCATAAGCGCCAAATTCTTTCTCCGCCAGTGGGTGCTCGTCACAGCGTCAAGCAATGCTTAGGTTACTTAGCAACGAAAGACGCTCTGAATCACCCACACGCTTTGAATAGGTGGAAAGCGGTGCGGTCACGTTTTCCGTGTGGTTTTAGATGCGTAAATGTGAAGCAACTGTGCGTATGTGCTTGGCCATTTCGGTGGCTGCTCAAGCCGAGCCCCGGAGCACCCAGGGGAACAGCGCATATCTGCGTGTTTATTGTAAAACTTCCACACATGAAACAAGAAGTTAGAAACCTTTTTGGGGTTATAATGTTTCCAGCCATGCTGAAAACGCATTCTGATTGTACTGGTAACGCAGATTGATACTTTTTTGCAACTTTGAGTAACCAAGAGAGAACCGCCATTTCTCAGGCTCCTAAGGCTGCATTCTCCGGAGGTCACATATGCAGGCTGCAAGTCATCAAGCCTGGTTTAGTCATTACAACAATGTATGATTAACAAAGAATAATAGTCAACTTTAAAATTGTTAATGTTATGAAATAAGACTTGCAAATGCGGCCTCCAGAGGCTACAGTCTTCGGATTGAGAAACGGCTAATATCTTGCCTCATTGTTCCGCCCCCAAGCCAGCGGGTCATCACTGATATCAGTCGCCTTCCCTTGCAAATAGCGCATTAACTCCGCGCCTGCTGGCTGTTTACATTTACATGAACCTGAAGACATCTCACTGGGCGAGATTGTGAAGTGCATACCGCGGTGGTGCGGTGGTAATTACGACCGTCCCAGCCTTATTCAGTACCTTAGATTAGATTGATAGGTGGAAAGAAGGCTGTCTCCTGTGGCTGTTTGAACACATTTAACCACATGTGCATTTAGACTACAAAAGCTTGGCAAGCAGGACGTGACATGGGAGTGGGCAGCATCGACGATTCCATTTTTTTATTTGAAGTTCTAGGTTGTGACTTAATTTCGATCGATTAAGATCAAAATTGTGACACTCTTAATAAACTATAAACCCGAACAGTACAATGTAATCAATTAAAATTAGTAAACTGTACTCAAACCTGTGAAAAAGTTTCTTAAACATATAGGTTTTATGTGTGTTTAATGAGTTCACCATTTTGAGTTCCACAAACTCAAATAAAATGAGTCTCACTCCATGAGAACTGACATTGGCGAGCTGAGCGTTCAGTGGTGAGCAAAGAAAAAACGCAGAGTGGCGGCTTTTTTGAAAAATGCCATGCTTTTTTTGGAAACAATTGAAAACATACGCCGGCCTCTGGCGTAAAAGCTTTGGTGTGCACGCTCGCTAACTATTAAAACAGAGAAACAAACTGCCCACTCCCTTGAGATTTTCCTTGGGTCCCCGCGGGAACCCAATCCCAATGCAGCCCTCTACTATGTAAGACTGAATTGCAGAGTTAAGGGCGATTTATAGTCGTGCGTAGGTCCTACGGCGTAGGTTCCGCGTCGGTTTTCATTTATACTTGTGTGTCGCCGTCCGCGTCGACGTGCAAACACACGCGAAACCGCTGGTTGGCAGTAATCACGTGTGTAACCACAGTAGCAGCAGAAGTCATCACAGAAGAAGAAGCTAAGCAAGTTAACCCACAAACGAAGAGGAAATAGCAACTTGTTGTGTATAATTTGAGAAGACCAGCAATGATGGAAGTAAATAAACAGCGACTTATGTTGCAGTTTGAGTTAAATCACTCCTCAACTTGGCTCATCTTTGTTTTCACCGTCTCAAACGGAAATACCTATGACGCAGTTTTTTTACCTGACGGGAGGGGTTCTTGTGGACCAATCACAGCGCTTGCGGTCCGCGTAGAGCCAACGCGCTGTTAGAAATTTTCTACGCAGAGCTATGCACAGGCTACGGATAGAGGTCTAAATAAAATAAAGGTAGCTACGGCGTAGGACCTACGCACGACTATAAATCGCCCTTTAGATCGTTTGCAGGTTTCACGTGAGTAGGTGTGGTTTTCATCGCAGACAGCGGACACGCCCCCACTGCTTGAGAGCAGAGACTGCTGCCTATTTTTCCAAGCTTTTCATTTGTTTTATTTATTTGACAGTTTAACATTAAAATTTGGCTGTTCATATAGTCTTTAGATTTGTGCATTCGGTTGAAATCCCTAGCTGTGTCCTGGATTGTTTTTATTTTTGATGTTCTGTTGCTATATTCAGCTTGAGAAAAGAGATGGGGCCTTGTTAGGGTTTAGCAGCGTTGTCTTACTCTCAGGCACTAAGCACTGTATTGGTGCGCTCTTATAAATTAAGAATCAGGTATTGGCTTGTGTAATAAGATCCTTCTCGTTTTCTTTTCTTCTCTTTCTCTATTTCTCTCTCTTTCTCGAACCACTGTCTGCTTGAAGATCAAGCAACAGGAATGACTGATCATTAGAAACATTGTCGATACTGAATAGACTTTTATCTCTATAATTCAAATGTAGCCACGTAGATGCCCTACTTTATAGAACTGATTTTGCTGAATTCTTTTTTGACATTATTACATTGCAAGATTATGCCTAAAAATAAGGTCTCAGAAAGCTCTTTTCCCACACCACCTGTGGTTAATGATGCACTTTATTAACAGGATGAGTAGAATATCTAACAAGCTTAAAGTGGATAGACATATCTGTTTGTTTACATAAAATGTTTCTCATGTAGTCATAGTAATGTAATGTGTGATTTTTGTGTTTTTTTTAACTGGCTATGATCTAGGGGACCTTTATTTATGTAATACTGTTGGTTAAGAAAGCAGACGGGCTGATGGTGTTGGATCAATAATGGGCTTATTGCTTCCTTGCTGTGTACTGTATTTATGAAACGGATGTCAGTGTGGGCTGGTGTGTTAATGATCAAAGATTTTATACATTCTACATTGCATTTTACATTAACTTTGCTTTTATTCAAATGCCAAGTTCACACTACGTGACTTTAAATCTTGGCCGATCACTGTGCTGTTCAGATTACATGACTTCCTCTCTATAAAGTCTATAGTCTAGAAGTCTTTGTGGTGTTCACACACTGACACTGTGTGAATGATTTGCAACAGGAGGTCACACACAACACAAGCTGAGAAGAACTCTGTCACCCAGCGACTCTATCCGGCCCCCAAATCATGGTTTATTATTTTATTACACATGAAACAGGAATTGTTTGAAAATGGAAATCAAAAAAATTAGCGCTGCAAGCTGTTTGCCTGATAATGTGCTCTGAAAGTCCCTTAAAAAGGAAAAAACAAATTATACGTGTGAAATAATGGATCAGCATATCTCAACACATGCCTTGCTTTCATTGGCTGTAACTCATTGCGACACGTGACATCACATGTCCAGATATTTATCATGCTAGATATTTGTCTGGTGTCGGTGAGGCACCAGCGAGCCTCTTTGATGTATCGATGGCTAGTTCACATAAATAAGAAAAAGAGTAAAGAATAAATAAATAAAAAAAGAATTCAAAGACAAGACAGATTCAACAGCTGTTTGTTAAATGAACCATTGATGTAAAGCGGGACTGTTTCAGGGCATTCAAGTCCACAGCAGTGCTCTTAAGGTTTAAGCTTTTCATGTTTTTTAGAATAAGCCCAAACACATTGGGTATCTAAACCCAAATATGAAGAGAACAGAGAGAACATCACACTCTTTCTGTTTGTGCTTAGTCAGAAGAACACCATCTGGCACATAAATAGAGGCTTTTATCCAAGGCCCTCTAGACAATGATGGTCACCGCCTGCAGATCAAGGAAATTTCCAGACCGGGCTTGCAGGAACAGGTTTCTTCTAGTGGGAGAATACAGTGATAAGTCTGATTCAATTAAAGTCCAAAATATGATTTTTGTCATTGGACTGAGAGACCTTTAAGTGGGCAGTCTTTCTTTTTGATATAATTTTGTGCATTTGCGTTTATTAATTTAAGGACCTTATATTAAATGCAGGATCTGACTTTGGTTGTGAGGTTGCTGAACCCTATTGCAGAACAAGTAAAGAACATGAAAGCATTTATTAAACTGTAATTTCTGTTATTTGTCTTTTGTAGTTTTGAATTATCTATATATGAGGAAACCTTAACCAGTTAATCGTCAACCCACTCTTTTGAAATCCCCCCAAAAAAGTCATACCCAAACTAAAGTTAGATACAGTTCATAAAACCTTTGCACTAAAAGCATAAGTTTGGTTTCATTTCAAAGCAGACACTTGGAAGTTTATTGTAAAGGCTGACTTTTTGTGATAATGAAAAAAACTAGTTATGAAATGCAAAAAAAATAAATTTCTAATAGCTTTACAAAATAAGTTTGATAAATCTTTATGAAAAACAAATTGAAATTGTCCCTAAAAGAATCTAGAAATGCACTGCAGCTAAAGCCACAAATCTGACGTTGTTGTATTTCAAATCTGAAGATTATATTTTTAAAACTCTGAATATTATGAAAGTTTGTTTTAAAACAATGTTATTAGGTAGTTTTTAGAGAAATCTTAGAAATGCTAACATTTATTTAATCTTTGCATTGCATTCTGTTAATGTATTGTTCCATTATTATGTGTGTCAGAGTGACCCATTTAGCCATCTATCTAATTCTTTTGTAATTATTATAATTACTGACAACATTCACCTTGTTTTCTTCCAAAACAAAACATTTAACTGAGCTTTACCATTTGAAATCATTCCTAAAACCAATTTATCATATCTATAACACGACCCAGGCATATGTAAGCTTGGCTTAGCACACCATCAAAACACAACAAATAGTGGGATTAAAACCATGTTTTTGCTACAAACTCACTTTATAACAGAAGTTGAGTGTTTTTAATGACCATTTTTGATGTGATGTGCTGATGTGGCTTTGGATTGTAAAATTAAATTAATATAACGTTTTATTATATTCCACAGCGCTAAAGGCTTGTTTATAAGCGTTGCATTATAATAAATATACTGTATTGGTTAATAAAATGCCCAAAATGACTGGAAGAACACCAATACACCGCATATATTATTCCAACTGAGTTTATTGTCGTCTTGTTTTATTTATTTATATGTGCATGTTTTTAGCAGCAGAGTGGCTAATGCCCTTATAAGGGTATATGATGACACTGACCAAACCTCAAAAATTGCATATTACTCCTCTCTTTAGAAATTTAAAGTAAACATATAAAATCAATCAATATTTCTCCAAACATGCACGCCTTTGAACCAAAAGCCCAGAGGGATATTGTTTCCTAAAGTGCTTTCTTGACGACCAGGCTTTCGATTTATCTTTATGAATGCGACTGGGGTCCCATTTCATTTTACAGGTTTGAACGTCGATTTTCTTTTTCATAACTCCTGACACAAATCAAAACATTAATGTCATTATAAGATTTTCTAAATAAAATAAAGGTCAAATACAAATGCTGGAGCTTTAGACATTTCTTATGATGTATTGTTTGTTGTAAGTTAATTTTTTTACATTAAAGCAGAACATACCATGAAAATTTTACTTTTCCATGTTTAAATGCTATAATTGGGTCGCCAGTGCTTTTATCAACCTAGAAACTGTGAATAAGATTAGTTACTTAGTTTTTGTAAACCATTCTCCACAAGCATGTGAAAAAATAGGTGATTGAAATTTGGCTCCCCTGGTGATGTCAAAAGGGGATAATACTTTACCACCCCTAAACAATTTTAACTTGCTATAATAAATTATCTATGATATTTTGAGCTAAAACTTCACATATGTACTCTGGGGACACCAAAGATATGTTTGACATCTTAAAGTCTTGTGAAATGTTTAAATAAGTAAACAATAACGATTAGCTACATTTGCTTGGATCGCCCACGATCTTTGACTTGTAATTGGTTTTAATATTCCTTTCTTGTTGTAGTCATGAACTTAATGGTAACGGACAAACACATTTAAAAGGTATGTATATATATATATATTAGGGCTACACAATAAATCCCATGCGATATCACGCGCATCTCGTCAGTAATGCTGGTTCCTTGATTAGTATTAAATCGCCAACAGCTGCTTTCAGATGGCGCGACATTAACTGCACAGAGCCGTAGTACCCTGACAAGCTGGGCCATATCACATACATATCACAGGCGATACGTCCGCGATAATTACTGCGAAATTGCCCCGATTGTCAGGGAACTACGGCTCTGTGTAGTTAAAGCTGCTCCATCTGAAAACAGCTGATGGCGATTTAATACTAATCAAGGAACCGGCATTACTGACGAAATGCGCGTGACAAACATATGCGATTTATCGTGCAGCCCTAATATATATATATTATAATTATATTTTTGGACTGCTTCTGTTTACCTATACTGGGTAAAAATCATCAGAAAGGCTGACCTCTGTGGCCTGGAGTGGAAAATCCACATTAAAGTTCACCGCTTGAGTGCTTTTCAACACTTCATTGTTGCAAAGGTCAAACTTCTTGCCAAGCCCATTGATGTATTGCCCTTGTAGGAGTAAAATCCTATTATTTTGTGTTTAAAGGATACATGGAAAAAGGAATTACTAAATTTCGAGAAATAGTAATCAAATCCGTCAGGTACGTTACGTGTTTGACAGCATACGCTTGAATGCACTTGTGCCACATTGTGATCCGTCACCCGAGCAGGGAACAAATTACCTGCCACACCTTATAGTGTTCTTATCAACATAGTTACACAGGTCCTTGAAATGTGTTCTGTAATGTATATGTCAAAAGCCGTATATATCAAATGATATTCCCAAGTCCATAACATTTGACTGGTGTGGTTTATTAGCTGAGACATTTCATTGGTTCTTTCTCAGTTTAAATGTCGTGAGATGATCTTTTGTATCTTTTCCTCTCTTATTTCTGTAGCGTCACTGGTCAAAGCGGCCTGCCGTGCTGTATTACATACACATGAATCATGATACCCGTCATACCCAAAACCACGTTCTGTAAAAAGTGTGGTCACTGAGTGCAGTTTCTCATGACTTGTGAAGCTTGGAAAGAACATAGAAATAGATATGGATATCCTGCTATCTCTGTATTTTGTCTAACTCTGAATGCAGGTTCTTTATAGGACAAAATGTCTTGTCTTTCCACAGAGAGGACTAATTTAATGTTTTACTAGAGATACACTGGACCTCAGGCTTACTTACGATTTAAATCATTATGTAAGAAAAAGTTTAGCATGTGAGAAATAGCTAGGGCTGGGGAAAATAGATTTTTCGATTTATCCTTTTTTTACGTGGTCGATTCAAAATCGATTCTCAAAGAGCAGAATCAGCTTTTTCAGATTTATTTCTGAAAACATTGAACGTAATATTAATGTTAATCTAATTACTAGTCTTCTTCACCACATGTCACTGTCTGTTTTTGCCTTGCGCGATGTTACCAATGAGGGAGAAGCGAGCCTTTCATTCATTCATTCAGTGCTTAAAATGGCGGTTTCAGGTGCTTCATCGATGTTAATGCCACCTTCACATAAAAAAGTTATAGAAGCTTTTTAGATTTTGGAAGCAAGACGAAGACGATAGTGTTGTGGCTTTAATTTCTTTTTATTAATTACCCACTTGTAAACTGCTGTTCACTGTTCTTTTTTATTAAAATAGTATTTGTATTAAATCTATATTCATTGAGTTGAATCGAGTATAAAAACCGACCCGAGAACCGGAATCGAAAATTGAATCAAAATCGATTTAATTTAATAGTTTGTGAATCGAAATCAAATCGACCTGGAACATCTGCATCGAGACCCAGCCTTACAAAAAGCATAATTTTTTTCTCTCAGGAGAGCTATGACTCTGCTCACTCCTTCAGGAAAAGCTTTCTGTCAGTTTATTTGATTTTTGACACTCAACTGGCTCTGTTGTTTTTGTGTGCTTAGAAGCAATTGCTCTTCTAACAGGGCGAATTCAGTAAATTTTTCCACTATTAGGTAGAGTAAAGAGGAATAAAGCATGGCAATTTGTCAATTACAAAGCATTTTTTCTAGCATTATGCCTAATTGGGAAAAGCAGACCACAGGTGTGTCTGTACTCTAGAGGCCATTTTTCTTTTCTCAGTTTCCACACTTACTTGAAACAAACCTGCATTAATGCTTATACCCCCTCTCCGGTTGCGACCTTTTGTCCTAAAGTAAATTCCAAACTATCATGTCTTGTGAAATTTCCAAGTGTCTTTGTTTATTGTTTCTAAGCTTGGCATGACGTCAGGACATAAGTTAATAAATCACTTTTTAAGATCTAAGTGCTAACATTTGCATTGCAGCATTGAAATCCCTGCCGCCCTTACGCTAGTGCAATTACCAACCTGTTACCACAACAGCATAAATAAGCAATTCCCCTGGAACACCAGCTATAGCTTTCATCATTGTGACAGCGATCTAAAAGAGTCAGTGCGGGGTCGGGATGAGCCGGATTCTATTTTGGCTCTCGTTCTGCAGTCACACTTTATCAGTGCTGGAAAAGTGTCAATTCATGTAGCTTTGCATTCATTATTCAGTTCTCATTTGCTTCAAAATTAGTACACATCCATAATGTATAAAGCAGTAAGACGACGCAGACGGCAGTCTGAGAGATTATATAAAACATAAGCTTGTAAATGCTGTAAATTGTAGAGAATTATCGAGGTCTGGTGTCTTTGTTACTGCAGACCATTTTTATATGATGTCTGTTAGTGCATTTTGTTGTTTGGTAATAGTTAGCGTGGATTACCTTCTTGCTTGATGGATAAATTTGGTACAAAATAGGTTATTCGTAGGGAAGCATGGATTTTGGTGCATGATGTCTAGAACAGCCTTTGTGTGTCTATGATCTCTAAAATGTTTTTTAGGTAGGCAGATCACTGTGGTTAAGAACAGAGCCCCAATGTAATGATTATCCTGAAACATCAGAAAGTGATTCAGTGTTTTAACAAATGACAGATAAAGTCATCCACACCAGCAGCGTAGGCTGTGTTTGTGTTCATCATCTCTTTCTCCGTAAAAACGTGCTTAAACTGGAGTGTGAACAACACTTCAACATCCATTCACAGGAAATGTGGACGTTTGTCCTTCTCTGAGCTCTCACTGAAATGCACCAATAACATGCTGCGTATCCGCTGCCTCGCTCTCTCTCTCCTGTTATTTTTCCCTCTTACATAAGTCATCTTTTTGTGGAAGCGCTGCTCATGTGGCCTGATTCTCTACTCTGTAACATTCGGCCTTTGTGTCATTCTCAGAATTAAAGCTTTTTGTCTTTTTGTTTAATTCATAAACCCATTCTTTATACCTTTGGAAGTTTAAAATGGTTTGTTCTCGTATGACACATTGTTCATTGTCATTCAGAAAGAGAACAAAATGTTTGTCCCAAACCTAGTGTTGTTTTGCACCATTCGCATATTATATAATTTTCTAGACGCATTGCTGCTTTTTTTAGCCATTCATGTAACCACATGGGGACTTTTTTATAGACGTCCTTTAGTGCTATTCATGGCAGAGTTATCATTTTTTTTCTTCTAAATAAACTTGCTGTGTTTATAGTGTACACAATTTCTAATTTGGACTACAACAAAGTATACACAGGTTTCACTCTAATATCGGGGAATTGATGTCTGTCTGTATATTTGTACATCTGTTGCATCTGAGCACTGGACGGTCCTCCAGATGGAGTGTGCCACGACCACCCCAGATATTCTGTCCTGAAGCTAGATCTGGTCAACTAATGTCAGCAGAAAGAGCATGTTGTTTAAACTGGTTAGGTAATGTTGATATGTTTATAGCACATACATTTAAACACCATTTCTTGAATAATAGAAACAATTGGGTTTGTTGGTACAGATTTTTTTAAGGTATCTCATTAAGTGTACCATCACACAATGCAAATCTCTGACTTTAAATTTTCCGTAATATAGTACATACTACATTTTTACAGTAATGTTGCCAGTTTTACTGAAAATGTGCACTGTCACACAAGGAATGCAGGGGTTTTCAACAAACAATGTGTTTTAATTTACAGTATGGTTGTTCGAGGTTTGCAATTGATAACAGTCATGTTCTCAAGAAGAAATTAAAGCAGTAAAGTTGAGGTTAAAGAACTGTAAGACACACCTAATTGTCTCCAGTAAATCCGATCCGTTTTTTTCTGAACATATATTTTGTGACCTGAAACACAAAGGGCTCTTTGTTGCTGTGTATCTGTCCATGGCATGTTTCATTATCTTAAGCTTTTAAGACAATAATCACTTCATAAACCACCAGCCTCAAAAGCCTTCGTAAACACATATAAACGCACCTTTTGCCAACATCGACTACAATCGTTCCAGGCACTGAAGAATTAAACAAAATTGATAGAGATTGACAAAAACCCTGCAATGGGCAACAGTGTCCGGTATTGTGCTTGCACATCCGTTGGATCACTTCAGACTGCATTAACAAGATAAAGACCAGTTGCCCTGTGACCATTATAGGGAAGAATGGGGGGATTGCTGAACTCTCTGTTATGATGGTAAGAGAGGAGAAAGCAACAGGGTGGGCTTCAGCCCCTTGCTGTGGGAATGGTCTTCAGGCTGTTCTGAGGTCAGAAAACTTAAACTTTTGGAAAGAAAATAGAGGATGTGATATCTGTGTACTTAGTGTCAGTTAACGGGACAGCATGTGGCCTGAGTAGACATATATGCACACCTGCTTTTATTTAGCTGAAAAGGGGGGAAAGAATTAACTTTAAAGTGCATTGCATGCTGCACATGTAGAGTAAAACTATTTTGTCGAGTTACTCATAGGCATGTTATGTTATCAATATGATGACTATTGTGTAATGCCTTAATGCAGCTTGTTATAACAATATATCTTATTTTATGGCAGCTTGAACTCCTGTAATTCAACTGGTAAAGATTTTGTTACCAGTGCAGAGACCATGGGTTCGAACCACAGGGATCACACATAGTTACTGATAGAAATGTGTAGATTAAATGCATGAATGGTAAGACAATCCTAGAATGCACTGCAGTGAGCTAACTAGAAAATCCCCTCTTGAGGGTAGATGAGAAAGTGTTGAATTATAAATCTTTATATATTCTTTTATGACACATTATAAAAATAAAAAGTACTGTGCCAATTATTTGTGTGCGTTTTGATGCTCATTTAGACTACCACAGCTCTTATCATCTTACAATCATTGCTTCGAGTTCGGGTCCATATTGCCAAACAATAAGACATAAGAAGGTGCCAAATCTGATTTCATGTAGTTCATAGGGTTTTTTCGTTCTGACTTTTCTGTGACCCTGTTGTTGTGAAACCACAATGAGTGGCAGTCGCATTAAAGTTTGTTTTTTTTTGCTCAGGGCACAGCAATATACTTGTGTGATTCAGTGTCTCTGTCAGGTTGTGCAGTCAGGCTGAATCAGAACATTACATGCAACTGTGTGTTTTACTAATGCTTTGAAACCCATCCATCCATTCTTCCTGAAAGCGTCACTTCCTTATGCCTCAACCTACAACCTAAAGATTAATCACTGCGATCACTCAATATGTGGTTGATTAGACACTGATATGTCATGGCATTATGTAAGAGTCATTCTTTAAAAACCTCTTGATGGAATGGAGGGATTTAAGGCCTGCTGTTGACTCAGATAATACCGTAGGGTGGAGGGGGTGACTGCATGGTGAAATCCTCTCACGGTTCACACAGCGCTTTCCTTTCCGCCAGCAACAGCTGTCCATCCATTAATAGAAGCAGCAGTTCACAAATCTGATTCCTTCACAACGAGCTCTCAATGGTTTTTGCTGTCATTTTTTTTGAGTAGACATGATATAGTTGTCATACAGAAGGGTTACCATGTGCCTGCTTTTAACTGTTTTACAATTTTCTTTTATTCTCTGTATGATGAATGCCTGGCTAATACCTGGCTGTGTTGCAGTATTACATTTAAAGTGTAAAAAGAAAATTACAACACAATTCACATTTTGAGGGTATTTAGGGATTGACACATTTATCATGTAAATATAAAAATTATAGCACACCTGCTCAATGTCTATAAGACGATAGTTGGTTCCTGCATGTGTCATGACTAAATTTCATCACCACGCATGTGGCGACTAGTCACGAGACTCGCAAGAACTGATGATCATCTTACCAACATAAAGAAAGCATAATAATCAAAAGTCATATTTTGTTCTTTGGTGTTTCCCCCAACAGATCCAGTTTGCAGACCAAAAGCAAGAGTTCAACAAACGTCCCACTAAAATCGGACGCAGATCTCTGTCCCGCTCTATCTCTCAGTCATCTACAGACAGCTATAGCTCTGGTATGGACACTTACACAAATCATAGACATAAGCATGCACACATAGTCACGTAAACGTGAGTTTGTTGAGCTAGCAGTGACCCAAAGCAAAATGTGAGCTAGTTTGGAAGGGCACGTTAGTATAAAGAGATCAGGTGAATCATGTGAACAAAGGGCTTCTGTGCGTGCAGGTTCTCTTGTAGGTCTTTTTAAGAGGATTACATGAAATGATAGACTTTAAAGGGGACACAAAAATCTTCATTCCTTCAGGGTTCACACACACATAGCCTGTACATGTGTCCTGATACTGATATTACACATGCTCTATACCCTTAACCTGCTTTATTTTTATTTCTTTATCCAGCTGCCTCTTACACTGACAGCTCCGATGATGAAACATCACCGCGGGACAAACAGCAGAAAAACTCCAAAGGCAATGGAGACTTCTGCATCAAGAACATCAAACAGGCTGATTTCGGACGCAGAGAGATCGAGATCGCTGAGCAAGGTGGGAGGGCCACGTGTTAACACGTGATGATGGGCTACCTGTAACCTTTCATGCGTGTTGTGATGTGCCGTGTCATCAGTAGGCCTGTCAACACATTAATCTATTGGTGTTAATGTGTAAAGGGAAAGTGTGTATGTCTGTGTGAGATTTTGATGCTCTTCCTGGGCTGCTGAGTGGCCATATGTTCAGTGTTTACTGTGAGGCAGCAGAGCGGTGCATTCAGCCCTTTTATAACCACATGACCAAATTCTCCACTATTGCCTTCTTTGTTTTTGTTATCAGCTTAATGATTAATAAATCAGCTATTTTAAAGTTATTTGTGTCATCTGATAACTGCTTTCACTGCCGTTTTACTGCATCATTAACAAGTTTCAGAATGACAATTGGAAAATATGTGGGCCACCTTACTAACTAGTTATTAATATTGGTTTATCACTATTTATGACTGGCCAATTAACAGTCCATCAAGTGACTACTATATTTTTACAAGCCATTGTGCGAAAATTAGTTTGTTTCAATATCAGTCGCATATTAAGGATTTTGATGTTTGTATGTGGTCTGCAGAAATGCCAGCTCTCATGGCGTTAAGGAAGAGAGCTCAGGGAGAGAAGCCATTGGCTGGAGCCAAAATCGTGGGTTGCACCCACATCACTGCTCAGACTGCTGTGAGTGACAAATATGAAAATATATTCTTGTTTGGACCTTCTGTCAACCTGTTGTTTTTAAGTAAAGATACCCTGGCTTATGCTCATAAACAGATACTTATTGGCATTTTTTTGTCTTTAATTAAGGCATAATTAGTCACACATTAAGAAACACTTTTAACCAAGGCAGACCATCCACACAAGTTTTAAAGAGATTGCACTGTTTTTTTATGGATGTTGTCAGAAATATGGCCTTCATGCATAGAGATAAAAAAGAGTTTGCATGCTAATACATTTGTCATTCTGATCTTACACAGACATTTACATTTTAATGTTAAGTATATTTTGGTTGTGTGTTTATAGGTGTTAATGGAGACCCTGTCTGCTCTGGGCGCTCAGTGCAGGTGGGCTGCGTGCAACATCTACTCCACCCAAAATGAAGTAGCAGCTGCCCTGGCCGAGGGAGGCAAGTCTTTTTCCAGACACTGTTTTTATATTGTCTTAATATTCACCTGACATACTTTGTGTTTTTTGGCAGGTTTTTCAGTGTTTGCCTGGAAGGGTGAATCAGAGGATGATTTCTGGTGGTGTATTGATCGCTGTGTTAATGTTGAAGGGTGGCAGCCCAATATGGTAACAAAATACATATTATTGCAGCGTATTCTGTCATTGCTTATAGACTCTGTTTTAGGATGTTTAACAACTGCTATATTGTAGATTTTAGATGATGGAGGTGATTTGACTCACTGGATTTATAAGAAATATCCCAACATGTTCAAAAAGATCAAGGGCATCGTAGAGGAGAGCGTGACTGGAGTTCACAGGTGAGATATCTGTAAAGCTAAAAAACAACAATATGGATGATTTTTATGCGTTTCTTTTTTGGTGTTTTAAACATTTTATGATATTTGCTAAATGTAATAAATTAGTAATGCTGTAATGTGGGTTAAGCCAAAGCTTACTACTATTTAGGTTAGACGCACGTGATTGGATTCAGTAATAGATGTGAACATATTTCCATCTAGTGGCAAGTAATGAAACTGACACCCATACAGATTAAACGTGTGTGTGTATGTGTGCATGCATGCTGTGTATGTCAGATCACTGTGTGTACAAATTAGTTGTTCTCTTTAAAATAATTCATTTGTCCAGGCTGTACCAGCTGTCAAAGGCTGGCAAATTGTGTGTTCCCGCAATGAACGTTAATGACTCTGTGACCAAGCAGAAATTTGACAACCTGTACTGCTGCCGGGAGTCTATCTTGGATGGGTATGTCTTTTGTTATTGACTTTGTCCTGAAACTCCATTAGATAACTGTATAACCAAAATAGTTTTTCCATAAACAATCAATACGATTGATGGACTGTTAAGTAGATACCTTTCCAGACCAGACTATTTTGAATGATATGGCTTATAGAAGTGCTTTTCAGATTTTTAAGAATCAAAACAAGAAACACAATGCTAAATGCAAATAAAAAATGCCATGAAGCATATAAGATGACAAAACATGCACATATGAAAGCACATATATTTAACAATAGATATGTATGAAATGCTTTTCTCTTATTTATTTTTTGTCATCATGATGATCTTGTTTTTGTGCATGTGCAGATGTAAAATTTTAATATTTAAAAAGATATTTCCTGTCATATTACAAATAACAATACACATAAACATAATTCTTTACATGCATTGTATACACTGGATCATAGTGTTTTTTTAGCTGAAGATGTTTGTGTCTGTTTCAGTTTAAAGAGGACTACAGATGTAATGTTTGGAGGAAAGCAGGTGGTTGTGTGTGGATATGGAGAGGTGAGATAATTAGATGGAAAATGTTGTCTGCGATTTTTTTTTTTTTTTTTTTATAACTCACTGGCTAAAAAACAATTGTCCAATTTTAAGTGGTTCTTGATCTTATTAGAAATGTGCACTTAAACTGATCTAAATGTTTAAATCAGTTAAACAATTTTGTAAAATTGCAGCATTTCTGTGTTATTGGAGAGATACCATAAATGTCCACTAGAGGACAGTCTACTTAAAAAAAAACATACATATAAAAACATACTTTTTTTAAATGCAATTAATATTGCTAAATAATAGGGTCTTCATCTTCCTAGGATTAACAAAGGATTTTGATCCATTCTGCATATGTTTGTTTTTACAACAACAAATTTTAACCTTATTTTTGACTAATTCCTACTTGTTTATGTTGTTAGGTTGGAAAAGGCTGCTGTGCCGCTCTCAAAGCGATGGGCTCCATTGTTTATGTCACTGAGATCGACCCCATCTGTGCTCTGCAGGCCTGGTGAGCATGTGATGTTAGTAAGTCTCATCTCTTCAGAAAGACCTCAGTCTCTAATGGATGTTTGTTCTTATGCAGCATGGATGGCTTCAGGCTGGTCAAACTCAACGAAGTCATCCGACAGGTCGACATCGTCATTACCTGCACAGGTAAATTTAACAGACTGACTGTACTGCATCTCAACAATCTAAACCGGTAATGAGCCCCGTTCACTTCAATAGTAGGAAAAAATAATACTATGGAAGTGAATGGGGCTCATGATCAAACATTTCTCAAAATATCTTCTTTTGTGGTCAAGAAATTTATACAGGTTTGTAACAACATGAGAGTAAGTAAATGATGACAGAATTTTCATTTTTGGGTGAACTATCCCTTTAATTTCATTTAAACACATATTTACATTAGTTTAAGAAGTGTCTGTGGTGTTTACACACTTATCAGCACTGCAGTAAATAACTGTCAAGCCAGGGGTTTATAAGAGTTTATCAGTATTTTTTGTAGACATCTGTGATCATGTGTTCCTGGTGCAGATCAAATTACTGTGTTTATATTGGTAAATACCTTTTGACTCATAAACAAGTGATTTCCTTAGACATCTGGCCTATTTCGTTATGCTATGCAGAGAGAACCCAGGATATGACTCAGAGAGATCAATATCTTTCTCTCATTATCGAAACTTAGAAGCTGTCTAGAGGACAGATAAAGGTGAAGAGGTTCTTATTTGATGCTGTGCATATGGTGTACGCAGGTAACAAAAATGTGGTGGTTAGAGAATACATGGACCGTATGAAGAACGGTTGTATCGTCTGCAACATGGGCCACTCCAATACTGAGATTGATGTGGTAAGATTAAGTTTCCCATTGCCTAGCTGTCTCTCGCTCTCTCTCTCGCGCGCTCTCTCTATCTCTCTCTGTATTCACTTATGTGTAACTATAAGTTTTATTGTGATTATAAGAGTATATTTTCTTAACACATTTATTCCAAATGTTTCAGGCCAGTCTGAGGACTCCTGAGCTGACCTGGGAGCGGGTGAGGTCACAGGTTGACCATGTCATCTGGCCTGACGGAAAGCGAATAGTATTGCTGGCAGAGGTTAGAATTTTCTTATTCCTTATTACTCATTATGCCAATGTGGTTATAGCGTTTTAAATAATTATTTATGTTTTTAAGTTTAGATAATGTGGCTTGACGTTTTAAGTGAGCTCTTAAATATAAGAGCATACATTGAGATCTTTTGTTAGTCTGACATTGTCTGTATAAATATTTCTCTCCAGGGTCGCCTACTAAACTTGAGCTGCTCCACTGTTCCTACCTTTGTGCTGTCCATCACTGCTACTACCCAGGTGAGTAAAAAATTAATTTTAAAGAGCTTTATTGTTGAGTAGGCTTAGCTGGTTACCCAAAGACTGGGTTGCTTTTGCTGTCTGGTTGCTGAGTGAGTGTGTATGAACCCCAGGCACTTAGTGTGTGTGTGTCACATCTTTGCTGTTGTCATGGTGACTGATTTCTTGCTCCTTGTCCCACAGGCTCTGGCTCTGATAGAGCTGTACAATGCTCCTGAAGGCCGCTACAAACAGGATGTTTACCTGCTGCCTAAGAAAATGGGTATGATATACTTTTTTTAAACGCATGCAAATGTGGACAAAAGCTTTCCCTACTAAGACAAGCATCACATGCAGTAAACACGTGCTGGTAGAGTCATGCATTAGCAGGACAAAGTTGTAAGTTTGATTCATATGGAACACGTCCTGATAAAATTTATAACTTTCAATGTTAGTCGCTCTGGATAACAGCTTCTTTTACATGCATAAATGAAATGAAATAAAAATGTAACCCGTAAAAAATGTACCCCGTGCTGTCTAAATGAGTCAGAATGTGCAGAATTAAATTTTGATCTAGGCAAAGGTGAAAAATGTTGATTTTTGACGAATTTGAGGCTAATGTAGATTTAAGGGTTAGTTCACCCCAAAACGACAATTTATTTTTTATTTTTATATAAATTACTTGCCAACGTATTCTGTGTCTGTACGCTGGCAACTACGTCAGCAGCATTAAAGGACTAAGGAGGAAAACAAATTGTTGAATAAAATCTTTCGTTTTTTTCTTGAACACAAAAGTGTTGTCGTCGCTTTATAATATTATTATTGAACTACTTATGAAACATGGACCTTTTTATGGCGAAATATTTATAAAACTAACTGAAGTCAATGGGACAGTCACAAGCCTCACGGTTTATGTCAAAAAAATAAAAAAATTTTTTTTTAAAGACAATTGGATGACTTGGTGGTTTAGAACGACAGAGGGGTAGGTGATTTATGCTAAAATTGTCCTTTTGCGGGTTTACTTACCCTTTAAGCCCTCATCTAGCAATCCCAATGCTCCAAATAGTAATTAAACATCTAATTATCTATTGAATTTGTACTTTTTTTGAGAAGTGTACATTTCTAAATATTTCTGTGAACGTGATTTCACCAAGTAGGGTGTGATCCTGTAATTAACACCATTGTTGGTCCTGAAACAACACTTTCATTACCCACTAAATGAAAAGTTTGGTTCAAAACGCAATAAATGCATTTTGACTTATTCTGGTAAAGCGTTTTTTCTATACCGAGAAAATGACAAGATGAAAACCACTATTTTCTGTTATAAACTTTCACTTAGAATCTTAAGGTTATAATAACATAAAAAATTCAAATCCATAATTTGATTTTTAAAGATTTATTATAAAAACAGATTATTTTTTCCGCAAAATGAATTAAATCCATTACAAGGTTTTTTTTCAAAATGTTATAAATCTATTGAATCGATAAATAAATATGCATTCATCATTGCCAAATGCCACAAAGTAGATGAGGAAAACTAGGATTCTGTGTGTATTCAGAGCGCCGCCATTATTGTTTACAATGCGTGGAATGGTGCGCTGTGATTTGTTGAGCGGATTTAATGCATTCTGTAGAGATGGAGGACTGATGTTTATCGCGTTTTGGGAAAAAAGGGAGAAAAGATGACAGAATAACACGGCGTATATCAGATTTTTTGTAAAATTAAGAATTAACTTTTTAATACTGACCTGATACAATACTGATTTTGGTGGTAACTTATTTTTTTAAAAAAATGCTGTTTATCGCGTTCAAATATTTCCTTATACAAAGAATGTATGTCCATTGGAAGCGAAGCACTTGTGTGTCTAATGTTTTGTTTCAATTTTTAAACATGCAGAAATGAGAAAATAAAGTGTTAACAAAATGATCTTACTCAGGATTTTTCTCAAAATTTACATTGCTGGGTCTTTTTGATTTCAACAGATCTAGTTTTTTTATAGAATGTAAAAATGAAATTAACTTGTTTTTGAAAATGTGCTCATTGTGACTCAATTTTTTCAGGACGGGTCGAGAGTGATGTTAACACAAACGTATAATATTTTGACTAATAGAGTAAATTGCATTATTAGTCTGTGCCATTTAAAGCTTGTTTTGAGCAGTCAAAAATTTCTGGAAATATTCAGTGTTTTCTGCATCATATGGTAACAAGAGTTTATCCATGTGGGTTCCTGCATAGACCCTGAGGAGCATGAGACAGCTGAAAATAGGTCATGCTGTCATAAACTGCTGCCATTTCTTGCTGCAGACTGCACAGTTTGGGCATTTCTCTCTGTTTCTAGTCAATCTCTCTTGTTTTCCTCTTTATGCTTGCCTTTTTTTTTCAAACCTGCATGTTGCCAACACGGGCATTATCACATTAATGAAAGATGCATGTGGGGGAATAGAAAGATATAAGATTGCTTCACGTACAGAAGCACTTACTTAAAGGTATAAAGATTAAAAAACACAATTTTTGGTCATAAATCAGGTCAATTAAAATGTAAAAGGATGAATTTTCTTGTTTTTATTGACATACACAAGATGCTTTAGGATTTTTAGGAAAAATAAATACTGAACTTCTGTTTTTGCAGATGAATATGTGGCCAGCCTACATCTCCCTACATTTGATGCACACTTGACCGAACTGACAGATGAACAGGCCAAATATCTTGGCCTGAACAAAAATGGACCCTTTAAGCCAAACTACTACAGGTCAGGCACTTTTTAAAAATGCTAAATCTTTAAACCTTTAAACCTGTTTTTGATATGGTGTTTAAAGTATGTTTGCAATTTTTTGTTTCAGGTACTAAATCCAATCACAGATGGGAAACAAAGACTCCACAAAATAAATTATCAAGACTTCACAATCCATAAAGATGAAGGCAGACACATCTGTGTAACAGGCTGCCTTTGGAGGGGAGGGAAAAACTTCAAGCTGATTGGTTGGGGGTGAAGGGGCGTGGCTAATTAGCACTGTGGCAGTGTTTATGTATTTTATGCTAGAATAACATAGCTAATCTTTTAATGAGCTGCTACTGCCAGCGGTGCAACCTAGCGACGTTTCAGTGGAAATTTCACCAGGTTTAATCTTTTCTTAGCTTCAGTGTCAGTTGTACGTAATCCATTTAGAGATCTTTAATTGTTTAACTATAATTAAGCTGTGGCGAAACAAAAAAGTAAACTAAAGAAAGTGTGTGATCATACCTGATCATTTAGTTATGGACATGTCACATGTCCTTTGTTTTTCTACACATGACTTTTTTCCTTTATACGAAACGGTGGGTGGGACAGGATTACAATTGGGCGCAGAAGTTTGCTTTTTTCTTTTAGTTGATCAAGCTGTTTGTCAAATTTCTTTTATTTTTTAAAAACTTGTATTAATTTTTACAACAGATTTTAACCTTTTGCGCTCTCAATTCTAAATAAATCTGTTAAAATTTAACTGGATTGTGAAGGATTTGGGGGCGGGGCTTATCCCCAGCCTTTACTTAGGCTGGAATTTAATCACCTCAGTGACATCAGCGTCTAAAAATTTTCTCTCCATTTCCGCACGCTCTTTCCATACTGTTCTCATCTGCTAAGCAATGCCAGTATTGTTGTTTGAGATTAAAATGCTCAAACTGTGCATTTAGAAATTTACTGTCTTGTTAGATCCACATTACTGCTGAAACTCATCAGACTGTAATCACTGGTGTATATTAAGATATTTATACAAAATGATTTTTTTTAATCTTCTGTTATTCATGTTTGTTCTTATGAGCTCATCTTCTGTCATGATAAAAATAAGCAATTAAATGTTAAATAATACTCTAGTGTAATATTACATTTAACGAAACCCTTGTTTTATATACTGTGAAGCAGAGCTTATATCAATGAAATACCAAATGTACAGTTAATTCGGTACTGAGTTTCTTTCCAGGTCATTAACTGAGGCCAAGAACAACTTGTGTACTCTTTTTAGATGTTAGAAGGATAGATCTTGAAGTAAACGTTTTAGTTCTGCTGCCTTTGTTACTGGGGTATATTCAGATGTAATAAAATCGGGACCTTTATTTTACTATATTTCTGGAAATCTTTATGACATATATTTATCTCTTTTCTTGCCGTCTGTGTTTGTCATAAAGAGAATCAAAATGATGGTCTGTTTCATGTTTAATGTGGCATTGTTTCCCTTTGTTCTGAAATGTTTTCCACTTCCACAGTAGATCTGTGTCATATTTATATCACCTGATGTTAATTAGC
Source organism: Paramisgurnus dabryanus (assembly GCF_030506205.2). Classification (NCBI taxonomy): domain Eukaryota; kingdom Metazoa; phylum Chordata; class Actinopteri; order Cypriniformes; family Cobitidae; genus Paramisgurnus; species Paramisgurnus dabryanus. Next base: position 12,583,601 of record NC_133337.1, read on the forward strand.
TAATGGAATTGATGCAGTTCAAAAGGGATTATACTTGTTTTCATCTCTGGATAACGCATAAAATTAGTAACTGAGGCCGTTTTTAGCTTTGCACAACCCTAAAGGCATATAACAGTGTTAGGTTTTCTTAAAAGGCTGCCTGGTCAACATGAGGTGTTTCCAAACTTCAGAAATGTAAACTTGGCTTATCCCAACAAACAAAAACTAATTAAATTCATCTTTACTATTACATTGTTAGCTTGTGGTGCTCTTGTAATGTGTCCAGTCAACTTTAGTATAAAAAATTTAAATGGATTTACTACCCATATCCCCATCATATCCCTATTGTCACTTTTTCAGTCTTTATCTGCTTAACACACAGTCCTTGAAGCACATCTGTTGTGTACGTCTTGTTTAAATGTTTAAACCCATTGTCTTAATTTTTTAAGGGGTGTGTGTGTGTATGCATTAGAGTGTTTAAAGAGGCTCACATGTCCAAACTCGGATGTCTTCAGAGGCCAAGACTTCATCTCTGTGTTGCAGTTAACACGCTTTAGCGTGATGGTCTTGTAAGGAGCACATGAGATCAGCACCAGCACCTCTTACAGACAACGAACGTTGACATACGAACTAAAAACAACTGTATTTATTGTAAGTCGTCACTACAAATTTTAAAGTCTCTTATGATGAGTTGTCAACTGTTTTAATATTGCAACTGATGATGAGCAATAATCTGTAATCTTGAAGAACAAATAAAGACAAGATAAGTACAACTGATTTTTTCAGGTATGACGACTGCAGTATATTTATTTTTGACTATTTATTTCAATTATTATTTCTCATTTACAGTTTTTGCTGTAAAAAGAATCAAGGTAGAACATGGTTTTGTTTAAATTAATCAATTTAAAATTAATATATATATACAAAATATTTCTACTACCTAACATGTGACAGAGTCCAATTGCTGCAGTTTTAAATGTGGTATAGGTTTTTCATATTTCTACCCTTATGTCTATCCTCTTATTTCTTGCTTGGACTACACTGAAGAAATCACTGTTTGGAGACAAAGGTGTCTCAGGGTCTGTTGGAATGTCATTTCCTGATGGATGCGACTGCTTGCATTTGCTCTGTTTCAGGTCTCATAGGGAAATTGTCCATAAGGGATTTTTGGGGGGCATGTTACTGCCAAAAGAAATTCATAAATGCAACACACTGCCCATAATTTCTGTTAATAAAGCTTAGACACATGGATGCACTGGGGAAGCTGTTATTATGCCTTTAGGAAGTACTATTTTAAAATAGTTTTTCAGAGCCTTGTTTATTAGGGGTTATTAAAAGTCCACTGGGGTTATTTTTGAAATGTCTAGTGAACAGGAAGTTGATATCTGAAAGAAGGGGTATTTTAATGCTTGTTACATTATTCTTGGTGAGCTTAGTCACTTTTCATTTCCCCGGCCGCTGAGGTCATGGACCAGGGTTGTATTTTGACCAAATGACAGTTTGGATTCTGAATAAGTAAAGACGAGAACAGCTGTTGTTGCCACTTACATCAGAGAGTGAGGGCACTATTATCTTTATTTTGACCTGCTATGAATGACTCACCAAGTTCAGGCTTTCACTAGTTTTATATTGGTGGTGAGAGGAGCTTAACCATAGCCTTTAATCAGAGCTAAATAATCTCTGCCGTTTCACAATCAAATCAATACAGAGATGACCCTGCAGGGCATTACTATCTAACAGCATTCACAGGCTGGTACTCACTGGTCCATTATGATGTTGGATATTATGTTAATAGTTGCATTGACAGCATTAAGTTTATTAGTCTTATTGTTACTGATTGTTCACTTAATTCCTCTCTCAGCTTTCTTTTCTATGTAGAGTTCTTATGAGTGACAACAATCAAGTACCTCCTCATGTAAATTGGGTAAATCAGCTTCCATTAGGTGTCACCCAATACACTTTTCCAATGCCATTTAACTTCAAGAATCAATGTGACTTCAACCCACATCCTTTTGGGTTGCTACTGATCCTTCACAATTTCAAATTACTGCAAACTGTTTATTAAAGTGTCATCCTCACTTGGCTTGACTGCTGCAGGCACTGTCATGACAGATCTGTCCCTCTGTTCCTAAAAATCAATAATTCACTTTCTTTACTAAGATAACACAAGATGGTCCTTAAATACTTATCAGTGTGTCTCTTTCTCGCTATATAGGTGTATGTTCAGTTAAACAACTCAATGCATTCTCTGTTCACCAAAGTGAGCTTTCTGTTTGTGCTAATCACAATAGATTGTAGATCTGACAGCACTCTATAGACCCTTTTACTGTTTGTACACAATGATGACGTGGCAGCGTATGCGCGCGCATTTAGGCAACGGAAGTATCAACAGTGAAGCAACACAAACAGTAAGTTATTTTTAAAAAATTGACTTTATCAACATTTTCAACACAGCTACCAGATCCGTGTACTATAGTGGAGTGGATAAAAGACGTTAGCAGATGGCCAAAAATAAAGTTGCCAGATACATATATACGTATATTAGTATATTATATTAGTGCAACCAAACGCAACAACGGGACATTTTGATGTTGAGAAACCGTTTTAATAAACTTTCTGAGTTGCTACCACGTTAGAACCAATGGGGAATAACACCACTTCCGTTGCCCAAATGCGCGCGCAGGCTATTTGATCACGTGAGCTGTAAAAGGGTCTATAGTGCCCACTTTGTCTTTGATTCATAGATGGATATTTGTTAACATGTAGTCTGTGATGAAACCCTACGGATAGTAAACACATCTTTTAATAGGCTATTTTTAACCATTTAGGGTGTGATTAGGGTGTCATGTAACTTCCAGAACACTGGGTGATTATTTTAACCCCTACCCATAACTCAATGTAACTATCCTCCTTATATGTCTTTTTAGATAGTAATTCTCTGGAATATCTGGGAAATTCTATGGAAAATTCCTTAATATGTTTAATCACATTGGACAATTAGACGTATGTGACAATTGTGTTTTTTTGCAATAACTATTAATGATGCACAATAATTTGTGCATTAATGCACTGTAGTACTTCTGCAAGAACAGAATAAAAACAGCAAAGCATAAGTTGCTTATTGCAGGTTTCAAGCATAGTTTCATATTTACTGCAAAACACTTTCCAGGATAATAAATTCTTTGTGTAGTGATGTTCAAATACTGTGTGTAAATTCAATAACAATATAAACATGCATTCAATTTACAAGAATAATTGCATTTCAATGATTGAATCCAGATGAGATTACTATAGTCCGTCAGGAAATAAATCATTCTTGTGTGCTTTTTTTAATTGCGACAGTGGCACCTGCACATCTATGTGGGCGTGGCTTCACCGACGTGTTTCTTTAAATGACGCCCATATCTGCGCCTCTGCGGCCAATCAGAGCGGCGGGGAGGGGTATCAGTCTGAACTTAGAATCTATCCGCATCAGTTTCAATGAGACAGTGTGTATTTGCGATCAGAAACAGCCTCACAGATGCAGCAGATCGACGATATGGAGGTACCTATACTTAATGATAATAACAGTAACAGACAGAAGTCTCTGGGTCAGGACAGGGATGGGTTCGGCCATCAACAGAAGGATTCGGAGGTAATCCGATGCGCACTGACAGTTTGCAGGGGTAGAGGGGTGTGTGCGCGCGTGTGTGCGAGTGTGTAAGGTGGCTTGTTGCTGGGGGCTTTAAATGCCTTGAGTTGTTATTTTGGAAACATGCGTGGTGCTATAAATACATGCACCTTACGAATCCGATCTAACGTGAAAGGGTGATGGTTGGAAAACATGCATGTCATGTGTCAATACCCCTTTTTGAAAGGGCTAATTATGAAGCATTTGCGTCTGTCTTTAATTCTCACTAATATATGGATTTGTGCACGTACGGAAACTAAATGTGCTAAGCGTTTGTGCATTTAGTCTAACACAAATGTATGTATCTCTCACATTTGTATCCCGTCACTGTCGGTGCGCACAAATTCCCATGCGTTATCATACTGAATGTATTCAAATCCTGTTATAAAATATATTAATCATATGCTTTACCTTGTGACATTGTGGTTTTACGAAAATGATTCCTATCTGATGTGATTCTGCTGGTGCATTAGGCTATTTATTTACACTCATTTAGGCTATATTTACTAAATATATCTATCTATCAGGATCTGAGAACTACACAGTGAAATGTTCTCATTCCTTTTCCTATGTATGTGCCATACAAACTTAGAATTTATTCAGTCATTAAAAATGAAAGAAAGCAAATGCATATTTGATTCTCTTCTTGGCACATTGCTGCCTAGCTTTAGTCTGGAAGGGTAGTAAAATATTGTGCTGAGACCGTGTCCAGCCTAGTGCAGTTATGGTAATGTGACATAATTGTTTTAACATATTTTTTAAGGAATTAGAGCGTGTTTTTGTCCTGCAGCAGAAATTAATGGAGAGATGTTTTGACTGTACATTAAATGCCTCAAAGTTATAAGACTAACTGTGCAGTAGCATTGGTACATTTCTCAGATCATTCTTGACATTTGCATTGCACAAAACTGTACCACACAGTGGATTATCGGCAAAAAAACGTAACTTGCTTAAAATCTTACAAAAGTAAATATTTATGTAAGTGAACATGCCATCAAATGAAATGACAAGTCCTTGTGTCTTTGCACACAAACAAATAAGATGGTTAAATGCTTATGTTGTCAATAAAAAAATGTACTCTGTCAGTACTTACTAATGTAGGCCTAAACTGTTGCTACGTTTTGATGACATTGATTGAAAATGCATAAGGCTGTGCTTTTCTGTAGGACATATACCAATCTCAACAGAACAAAGTTACACATTACTGTTTGTGGGATAATGATTACAAGAGACTGGACACGATTTAAATGTATGCTTTTTACTGTTGGTCTGTCAGCAAATTACAGTGCGATGCCATTGCGATACAGAAAATAAAATCTTTGGTTGTTTGGAAGCTTCACACTTTCAGTAAAAGTTGAGATTCACCTGAAAGAAATGTATCCATTCAGGACACATACAGTATCTATTAGACGTTCATGTAAATTATGCTTGACATATTATGACAAAAGTGGCTCAACCGTTTGCATTAAATGTCAATCAGCTAATGCCTGTCATGTAAATGGGTGGGCACCTGATTTGTGGTTGCTCCTTGCATTACGGATTAGTTGAGCATGTTAACTACAAATAAAACATCAGAATGACTTGTGATTGAATAAACTCCACTGTTGGATCGGTTTCTTTAGTGAATGATTGGTTTCTGACTAATCGGTGTTCTGCTTCATGCCTATAATAAGCCATTAGAATCTGGTACTGTTTGGTTTAAAAAGGGCTTTTCTGGACAGGATCCTAACTGGGTGCAACATTTAGGAAAGGTATTGATATTGCTGACAAAGGGAAAGCTGTTTTTCTTTCAGCTCTCAGTTAGAGCTTCCCACCATGAGTATCATGCCATCTGCTCCTAAAGACCAAAATTAGGGCTGTCAAAAGATTAATCGCGATTAATCGCATCCAACATAAAAGTTTGTGTTTACATAGCATATGTGTGTGTACTGTGTATAAATATTATGTATATATAAATACACACACATTCATGTATATATTTAAGAAATATTTGCATTTAAATACTGTATATAAATTTCTATAATTTATATTATATATAAATATAAATATTTTATATATAAATATAACAATTTTTTCTTAAATATATACATGATTGGGTATATAACTTTTATTTTGGATGCGATTAATCGCGATTAATCTTTTGACAGCCCTAACCAAAATATAAACCACCTGACTGTGCCAAAATAGCTGCAAATAAGAGAGAAACGGGTAAATAAATATGTGCATTAGTTTCTTTATTTCTTATGTTTAGATGCATGCATTTGCATTTAGATTTAAAGTGAACAAAATGATGTCCCTGTGTTCGGATGTATCAATGAGCACTGAAGCTTTTACTCGAAGAGGCTATTATTCGAACAAGCACATTTAAATCACTTCTGAGGTTCCTTAAAATATCCCAGGTTTATGTACAGTAGAAGCGATATTTGTGGCATGTGGTGCAAATCTGACACTGCCCACATTTTAAAATCATCAGACATGCAAGTTCAGGAGATATTGTGCTGCTCATACAGAGTGGTGCTCATGAAGTGTGGTTCAAACTGCAGGTCATGACATATCTTCATTTGAAGCACACTGTGAAGGACCAGCCTGGGATTTCCATGTTTAACTCAAGGATTTTAAGATGCTCAGTGATGTTAACACACAGTAGATTAGACTAGGAAAAGCAAGTTGAATTATTCTGGAGAGAGTGATGCTGGTTTTGAACCCATCTACGCAGAGTTTAAGTGTGAAGATTCATGATGTTCATTTTCATATACAGTAGTAGGTCTTCATGAGGGTTGACTTGAACGTATGTCAGGGAGTGTAAGTGCAGATTTGGATAACAGTCAACAGTCATTAATGCAGGCCACATGCTTGTAGGTGGATCCACTAGAATACTCAGCAGTCTATATTCTGCAATCATGATGCACTGTGTGACTGAATCCAGATGCTGCTTATTCATAGTTTTAAATATGTACAGTAGTATACAAGCGTGGGAAAAGCATGAATGTCTGAACTTGTATAAATGTAACCATGAGAGTGAGATCATTGCACTTTAAAACATTTAAGATAATTTTCTGGATTTGGCACTCCACACAGTAATGCTACTTTTCTCACTTTACCTGTATCACTCTGTTATTGAATTACTAGAGCAGATTGTTTTGTGTTAATTTGCATATTTACAAGGAAAAGCATGTGCCGGCCGCAGTGGTTTTGAAATAGTAGAAATTCTTGAAGTGAGTTGGCAAGCACCCTAGTATGTTTGCCGTGGGAGTTGGTTTCTGTTGTGCGTGTCATGTGATGCGTGCTTCTGTCCCACAGGGGTCCATGGAGTCCCCCAACCTGGAGTTTGAATATGGGGACACTGACAGCTTCACCGCAGAGCTTTCAGGTGAGTCTCAAACACACACAAAATACTCTTCATACCTGCCGCCTCTGTTGGAGTTGGTGCTGTTTTGGTTTTCAGTAGTATAAATGCTGTTATATTTGCCTTTCTTTCAGAGCTGTACAGCTACACAGAAGAACCAGAGTTTAGCCTAAACAGAGACTACTTTGAGGAAGACTTCAAGAACCATGGTAGATACCGAATGATTATCTCTGTTGTGTATGTGTCTTTACTGTACCCAACACATAGTAACTTATGTGAGTTTTGTGCTATATTAGTGTGTGTAATGTGATAAAGTAATTGGATTGTCCTCATGACCTAAACATGTTGAAACAGAGAGAGAAAAGCTTATTAACTGAATGCTCAAGGGTGTAACATCTCCACCTGTGTTAAGAGGCACAGAGGGGGAACAGAAACGAACTGTCGGCAAATTGCTGTAGTTTTCTCTCGCCGCAGGAATATAAATGTTAATGAATGTTTGTTTAGATGCTTGGCTTGCTGTGTGCACTCAACTTGCCAGACCTCTCTGTCTGGTGCACCCATGTCAAATTTGCTTTGTGTGTTTGTTTATGCACAGGTGTGTATTTGTGTGTACCCTGTACATATGTTCTGGTGGTGCCGTCATTGCATATCGTGTTAATTTGGTGAATTATTAGAAACGTTTGCATGTTTTAAAGTGATGCCATTTTCATATCAATAATACAAATATACATTAATTAATTAATTAATATTCAGTTTTTATTTTCTCGGGAACACTAGTAATTTTTTCATTTTTATTTCCTTTGATATGACACTTTTAAATGCCATGAGAACTGAATTACTCAATGGTGTGAACACTTAGCGTCAGATGAATCATTGAAGTCATTAATTTAATTTCACATATGCTTTCCACTAAAAATAATACTGAGACTTTGATGCGTGAAAGATTTGTGTTTACTGTATATTGTTACATAGTTTATGTGGACATTTGTGCTACAGAGTGTACTACATCCAAAGGGAGGTTTAATTTGTATCACAATTTGTGATTCATGAGTATCTCACTGTGTCTGTGTTGTTAGGTAACATGCATGCCTGAAGGAGCAGAGAGGTCACACAAAATAAAAAGTGTTCAAGGTTTTGCTGCACTCATGGGTTTTTGATCGACACACACATCCCACTCTAAAAAACAAACGGTGCTATATAGCACCAAAACAGTTGCTTTGGATCGTAACGATAGAAGAACCATTTTTAGTGCCATGTAGCACCGGTGAAGAACCAGTGAAGCACCAGTGAAGCACCTGTGTAGAACCATATAGTGCTATGTAGAACCATATGTGGTGCTATATGGCCCCTATATGGTTCTACACTGGTGCTTCACTGGTGCTTCACTGGTGCTTCACTGGTGCTTCACTGGTTCTTCACCGGTGCTATATGGCACTAAAATGGTTCTTCTATCGTTACGATCCAAAGCAATTGTTTTGGTGCTATATAGCACCGTTTGTTTTTTTAGAGTGTACTTAAGTGTACTAATGTGTATGTTAGAGAGAGAATGAGATTTAACATGGACAGAATGAGTGTTATTAGCCTGTAGCTCACTTGGTAAAGCATTGCGTTGGCAACGTGAAGGTCATAGGCTCCAGGGATAACGCATACACTTTACTATATAGCTTGAATACACTGTACGTCGCTGTGGATAAAAGTGTCTGCCAAGTGCGTAAATGTTATTATTAATGAGTATGGGATTATACAGACAACATAAGTACAGAAACCCACACATCTTCTCTGCTTTCGTCTCAGTTAAGGGTCGGAGGTGGATGGAGTTGAGTCTGGAAGAGCAGAAGACTTATGTGATGAGACTGTTGGATGCTTTGGAGGTCACTGACCGAGACAAGAGGCTCAAAGTGGCTCGAGCCATCCTGTATCTGGCCCAAGGTATAATAACAAAATACAAATAGCAGTGAATGGTTGAAGTACATCTAAAAATTAACCCTACCCCCAATATAAAAAAGAAAGACATTTGTTTGGTCTAAATGAAATGAAGCCTAATTAGAACCTGTAATGAGAATCTATTAAGGTAACAGAGGTAACAGCGATACCATATATGTTAGACTTTTGAGGGGAATTTCTTAATAAGGAATCTTAATGGTCATTAACATTATTGAACTTTTTTTTTTAAATCATAAAAATAGGCTTAAATTTCAAATAATGATGATAACTGTGTAAAATTGAAAGAGGGTTTTGCATGTTCTTATGACACCCTTTTGTTTGTGTATTAAGGTGTATTTGATGAATGTGACACAGAGACCGATGTTCTTTACTGGTCTCGACACAATGTTTTCCTTCTGTACGACATGGGCATCTTCACTGCTTTGCTGGAGCTTCTCAGCATGGAGATCGAGTGAGTGTTGTCATTTCCCACACTGTCAAGATCTCTAACTGAAGTAAAGCTGACAGCTGAGGGCGGGGACAGACAGATGAACAGTCGAAAAAGGGTTTGGATATTGAAAGAGACGGACAGACAGAACAAATGAATCTCAGCTGGAGAGAACTCTTGTTTTATATTTATACTTTTTCTTGAGAGGGAGCAGGTTGGATACAGCTCAGTCATGCATGATATTTGTGTAAAATATTATTTAAGGACTTCTGTATTTCTTCAGATCCCCTGGGTTCTGTACAAGTGAGACATACAGCTTCTCTTTCTCTTTCTTATCGCCTACTGTAGCAGCTGCTGGGCCATCACTGGGAGTCTGTTCTGTATTTCTCCAATGACTTACTCTCTCATTTCAATGGATCTTTTAACTTGTTAAGACTATTACTAATTACCCTATGAGTTCCTTAGAGTAAACCTCAAAGGGATATTTTGGCCAAAAATTAAGATTACCCAAAGATAAGTAAGATTTACTCCCCCTCAGGCCATCCGAGTTACATATGTTCCTCTTTTTATACGAACAATTGATGTAATATTGTAAGAAAAATATCCATATTTTAAACTTTATAAACTGTAATAACTAGCTTCCGGTATCTTGGACTCATGCAATTCATGAGAGTCACTGTGCAACATGGCCTATTAATTGCTTAAGATGGCACAGTTATGGAAGCTAGTTATTACAGTATATAAAGTTTGAAATATGGATATTTTTCTTACACAATCACATCTATTACCAGCAGAAGACCTTTATTACCCATTGGAGCTGTATGGATTAGCCTACCTCTGTAAAGGATTAATGCACTTTTTTGGGGTTTAAAGTCAGAAGTTGTTCCCTGATCCCGGTTTTCTAAGTTACCAGTATAATGCTTGGAACAGCAAGGACATTTACTAAAATAGCTAAATGTGCTTGTCAATTTTAAAATCTTAAATAAATTGATGGTGATATGGGTGGTGGGGGTTTGGGGGCGGTCACTTTGTATGGGTCACTCATATTTTCTTTAGAAAATGCAAACATTAATATTTGAAACGTTATAATGTTTTCCTGTTAATATGATATAATAGGCCTACTCATTTTAAATTTTCTTTGACATCTAAATTAGGGCTGTGACAAATAATCGTGAAAACGTGCGTTTTCTCAATGAATGAATTTGAATGAATTACGGTGAAATGCCACCACATCCAAAGGCCAGAGGGCGCTTTCATGCAGAAATGCCATTTGTGCCACAGAAGAAGAACCATTACAAATGCTATTCCAGGAAATGTCTAGAGGCATATAAATATCATTGTTCTTCAGATTGTTTCAGTTTTTTTCATGATAATAAAGAATATTTTGAATGATTGGTTTGACAAATGTTGCTTTTTTAAATGCACATTATAAACGACTCAAACTCATAGTGATTTTAGATTGATAAGGACTTCCTACTGATCACAGAGCCGCAGTACACGCACAAACTGTGCATGAAACACAGAATCGGAGCCTTGCGATTCAGAATCGATTTTTTAATGGGGAACGCGATGCTTTGTCACAGCCTAAAAGTCATAATTAGACAAAAACGTATCAACAAAAAAACTATTTATTTGTATAAAATGTGGTAGCCACTCTTGCACTCACTGTTATCTCTCTTTAATAAACTCTTTATTTTGTGCACCACCCATTTTCCCCATACCTCACTCACTTTTGTGTTAAGAGAGCTGCAGTGTGGTCTGTCTCTGATCTTGGCTTCAAAGACACCCTGGTCATCATGCTTCTCCTCTTTAACCCTCTGCCTTTGGGGATATCATGTCTTTGTACATCTTTTCATCAACCCACACAGCAAAACCACACTCGGAGACACCACACTGCGGTTTATGGCATAATTTGTGCAATTAGTCTCCTGCTCTTGAGCATTGATTTATATTCATCTCATCTTATTCATTTGGCTGACAGCTTGTCAGGTTTAATAAGCTGGTATTTTTGCTAACTTTTACAGGGCATTGAAATGAAACCTTTAAGGAATTGTTGATATTGATGCACATATGCTGAAGGCTATGGGTTTGACCCAGGGAACACGCATACTGATAAAAAAGTATACCTTGTAATGTACTGGAAGCGTCTAACAAATGTCTAAATGTACATTTTGTATATATCCCGTTTTTACTTGCCCTCCACCAGACCATTATATTGGCCACGCAGCTCCTTAGATATCAGCTGTATTGGTTATTAAAAACCCCATTTCGATCAATTAGCCAATACTTGTTTGCTTCTCAAGAAATAATGTGTTTTTCAAAATTTGTACCAGATTGGCTGGCTGTAATGAGTCTGGCGCAGTTGTTATGTAAGGTTGTCTGCAGAGTGTAAATTTACAATGTGATTAAGTTGTTGTCCTTTCCTTCCAGTAATAACCAGGCATGCAGCAGTGCAGTAAGAAAACCAGCCATATCCCTGGCAGACAGCACTGAACTCAGGTAAGATGCCCAGTGGGACTGATTTAACCTTATTTTGCCATCCTTTATTCATCCACAGACAGGCATTTGCTCCTGCACCATCACTTCCCCTCATCTAAGCCACAAATCACTTCTCACATTTACATTAAAATGGCTTCCAGGCGTCTTGTGGGAGACCTACGGAGAAACATTGAGCAGACTGAGACTTGCAGCTTTTCGGCAGCTAGCATCACCTGTCTTCATATCTTTAAGTGCTTTATTTCAGCATTTGAAATCTAGTTGGGATTTTGCACTAACCGCCAACTTAGACAGAATCTCAATGCGTGAATTATAAAACGTATCACAGACTTGAAAGTTGTTTAGCTTAAGAAAGTAATGCTGCTTGCATTAGCTGAATACCGAGAGTTAATACTCTTGTTATTACTCATAGCTTTACACAGTCATACATTTGCTTCATATTCTAAAGGGTTCTTCTGAGCATCATGTATCTGATGGTTGAGACCATTCGTGTGGAAATGGATAGTGATGCTCCTGAGAGGAAGACAGCAAGAGAGGCCTTCAAAGCAGAGTTGGGTGAGAAACACTAAAATAGCTGGAACGCTGTGCATTTTTAAGGTGACGTGAGCAACTGTATATGTGCAGTTGTGTGAGTAGCTGGCTGCTAAGCTTCTCTATGGTGCATTGCTTAACCATCTCCTCTCCCTCCCAGGTTCACCCCTTTATAATGGAGAGCCCTTTGCTCTCCTCCTCTTCACCATGGTAACCAAGTTTTGCAGTATGAATGCACCCCATTTCCCCATGAAGAAAGTGCTGCTCTTACTATGGAAGACCATACTGGTCAGTTTCTACAAATGATTCATTTAAAATTTGCTTAATTGAAACACTGATTTATAAATTAGAAAGTTAGGTTTATTGATTTGTGTGTGTGTGTGTGTGTGTGTGTATATATCTCAGTTCACACTGGGAGGTTTCGAGGAGTTGTTGGAGATGAAGGTGAGAGTGAGAGAGCGATTGAATCTGCCGCCTCTCCCAGAGGACAGCATTAAGGTGGTGCGAAACATGCGCGCCGCTTCGCCTCCTGCCTCGGCTATGGAGCTCATCGAGCAACAGCAGCAGCAGAAGAGAGGACGCAGAAGTCGCAGGGTATGAAACGCGCGCACACACATGCACACATCGGGACTAAATGCCTGAGGTTCATCACCATGTGGCCTTATAGAGACTAACATTGCATTGGTGATTTCAAGATGAGAGTGAGAAATGCACTGATTGCACCAATCAGAGCAAGTTTCTGATCCTCTCATTTTCTCCTTCCTCGCTCTCTTTCTGTCTCTGTAAGATCTCTTAAAGCTTTTCTCTTCCCTTTCGCTCCTCTCTTTTCGTACATCTTACTTTCTGGATGATCTATTCCCTGTTGGTTTACTCCCGTCTCTTCCTTGTGTCCTTACAGAGTGCCTTTGTTGATAGCTTGGAAGGAGACACTCCCTATGCCAAGAAACAGGTCTTTACCCAAAACCCCTTTTGTGCATTCTCTTTGTTGTGGGCTGGCCGTGCACTTCTTGCAACCACTCTCTTCTCCTTCACAGCAACTATTATTATAATTTTTTCATTTAAACTTTATTTGGGGGAGGGAAGGGTTCTAGGAGATACAGCTGGCCATAGTCATACGGGCTTCAGGACATGGTGAACATCAGCAAGACACTATTTCTCTCCTCGTTTCTGCTCTCGTTCTATCTTTTCATTTCCACAAACTCTCAGTCAATGAGATCTGCATCGACACACCACTAGCTAGCAGAATGGCTTGTTCTCATAGGCAACCAATCACAGCCGAGTCACCTTTGCTCATGGCCTCAGTACCGCTCACAGATACACTCATACATTGACAAAAAAAGATTACACTCCACTAATGCACCTCATGCCTGATGCTTGCTCTGAATCTTGCCATTTGTCCATTTGAGCAAACACTAGAGATGTAAAGGACTTGTTTTTTGTGCCTTTGTTAAACTAAATTTGCACAACAGGAATGTTTAATAAGGGGCTGTGCTGTTTTATCTGGAATGCGTGAGTCCCCATAATTGTGTCAAGGACTCTGTACATTTTTTTTATTTGTGATGATTCTCTATTACAGGTTTAAGGAACGGTAAGTTTAAGCAATACAATCGAAGAAATGAATGGGGAAACATATCAAAGTATTTTTGTCAGGATAAAATGAATAGCAACAGAGCCTGCGTAAACGATTTTGTGTGACCCTACCCTAATAAATCATAAGAGTCTCTTTTTGGTCAGTTCGGTTAAAATATTATTTTAAAAAAGCATAATGCTGGCAAATTGAGCAAAAATTTCACATATAATGCTTCAAGCTTTATTAAATGGTTTATTTGTTCCAAAAAGACTCAATATCAAGGTCCAGAGCAAAATGCATTTGCAGCCTGATGTTAAACATACTCTTTCTATCACAGCCGTTGGTCAAGCAGGATAGTCTGGACACTTACAACGAACGGGACCCTTTCAAGAACGATGACGCACGGGATGAAGAGGACGACCCGGAGGATGTTGACAGTGGCATCGAGGGAGAAGTCGACCCACTCGACAGAGATGTCATCATTCAACCGCCACCTCCACCACCTCCACTGCGACCTCCAACAGAAAGAGTCTCCTTTCCTAAAGGACTGCCCTGGGCTCCCAAAGTCAGGTAAGCTTATGTTGTACCGAGTTTATCTGAAGCAAAGGCAATATACAAGATGTGCATCATTTGATTCATTTTTTTCACAGAGAGAAAGACATCGAACACTTCCTGGAGACCAGCAGAAACAAATTTATTGGGTTCACTTTGGGAAAGTGAGTTTCAGGCTCTGTATCCTATCCATGAGTCATTAATAATGATTTATTAATGAGGATCCTCTTTATTGTCAAGTAGCCTAATACAGTGTATAGTTTTCATATGTACCTTTTATATCTTTGTGTGATATTAATTACAGTGACACTGAGACTTTGGTTGGTTTGCCACGGCCGATACACGAAAGTGTTAAGACTCTTAAACAGGTAAGTGTGGAAGTATTTGTGTTTTTATTTTACCTTCTGTTTGATCTTTTTGGCTACACACATTTTTTTTCCTGCCCCAGATATTTTATTACAGTGGCGGCTCGTGACTGCTCTTCCAAGGGGCGCAAATTCAAAATATGTGATAAAAGAGACACACATTTACAAAATACACGCAAGACACTCCCTTAACAGTAAACTCTGATTATGCATGAAATTATACGAGTATCTGGCAAATGCAAGCGTCTCTTTTATCATAAACCCTTTAGATGCGTCTGCAGCAGTCACTTATCTTGGCAAGACACGTGATGCACATAGGATCACTCAATGCGCAGAACGCGTATTTTGAAATTAAGAACCATACACATGACGGGCTACATACATTGTGACGAACTTTGCATTATGCGTCCTCAAAAAAAGAAGTCACCGGCCGCCACTGTTTTATTATTACTGAATGTGCGGTTAAGGTGAATGCCGTTGTCCAATATTTCTATTAGGATTTTCACTTTCCTTGGTCACCATAGTAATTCTCTCTCTGTCTCCCTCTCTCTACTATACTCCCAAGCATAAGTATGTCTCCATAGCAGAGGTACAGATCAAGAGAGAGGAAGAGCTACAGCAGTGCCCCATGACTATGGTAAATAGCTTTGCTTTCTTCATTTGCAATTATTACGAGACTATCAAGCTGTCAAGTCACCAGCTCGTTTGATTGGCTAGGGGGACGAGGAGGTGGAAGAAACACCTACAGAGATTTTATATTTGGGAATGCTGCCCAATCTCTCACAGTATGTAGTAAGTGACCCCTACACTTCATTGTCATTACTGTCTGCATTAAAACAGTGCTATTTCTCCCCGGTTATTTGAAAACACAGTTTCTAGTATTGGATATCTAAAAGATTGCAGGTTCGATCCCAGCAATGATTAAACATTTGTTATCAAATGTTGATATAGACCATGGAATTATTAGAAAATATAAAAAAGCCCTGTGGTATAAATTGTTGTAATGGCATCTGTCTCTTTTTAGATTGCCCTTTTGAAGCTCCTACTGGCTGCAGCCCCAACCTCTAAAGCAAAGACCGACTCCATCAACATCCTGGCGGACGTTCTGCCAGAGGAGATGCCGTAAGTCTACACGTAGGCAGAGCGCTGAGTATTTGTGTGGATGTCCTTTGATTTTAAGCCGCACAGGCAAACGCTTCATGTGTTTGTGTTGGGAACAGAATTACAGTTCTTCAGAGCATGAAGCTGGGCATTGATGTGAACAGACACAAGGAGATTATCGTCAAAGCCATTTCAGCTCTCCTCTTACTGCTGCTGAAACACTTCAAACTCAACCACATATACCAGGTGAGGGTCATACCTCCATCTCCCCTGCTTTAAACTTTGACCCTGCTCTCTGTTGGTAGGCTAACCATTTAACACAACGATGGGATTCAGAGTTTATTTTGAAACCGTATCCTACCAGTCGAACTGATTGTACTGATATCTGCTTTAAAGCTGTTATGCTTTGCGAATGCACTGCTTGAGTTATGTAAAACAGCTCTTTTATTGCATCAGCAGAGAATGAGAAAGAATTGTGAAACTGAAACTTTGTGTGAAAAAAACCTGCAAGAAACAGAATGTTCATCTTTGATGGCAACACAGCTCAGCTAAATACTGTCTGATGAGTGAGACCGTGATCATGAAAAATTGATGTAGATGGTTTTAAGTGGGGCATAAAGGTGCCCTCTACTGGCGAAGAGTGTAACTCATAGTATGGGGCACTGCTGTGTCACCAACAATGCGCATTTCTCTGTATTTTTTTCCTGTAGCTTGTTTGAGCATTGTGTTAACTGTGTAAGGGTCATGGTTTTGATTCCCAGGGAACATATTCTGATAAAATGTATAGCTTTAAAGAAAAACACCAGTTTTCAATATTTTTAATAATCGTCAGGACTCTCCTGTGAAAGAGATTTTGAATCTCAGAGAGATTATCCTGATTAAATAGGTCAAAAAAAAAAATTCTATGTTCTTACCTCAACTTAGCCCAAATAATACATACCTGTTTTTCAATGTGTACACTTAAAGGTATAGCGGAAGATTTTCCCGAATTATTTAAAAGAACCGCCCCTCGATATTTTTAAAAAAATGCTCCCGAGAGGGAACGCCTGTTAAACGCGTGCACGAGACAGAGAGAGAGCATGCAGGAGCTCAGTTCTTCTCTTCGCTCTGTTTACAAGTTGCTGTCGGCATGTTTACCGTGTCTGTGCGGTTCGTGACTTGTGCCAGGGCTAGCATCGCAAATCATAGCTAACATCAACTTTTACTAGCAGTGATTTTAAATGGATTTCTCCAAATAGCATGACAAAATGTACCTTTCCTGTACAAACTTCGTGTGGGAAGCCCAACCTGTCCTTTTAGCTCACGCCAGCGTGTGAAATAGTCTCCCATAAACATTCTGGTCTTGTTTTTTTATTTATAGTCCTTTCTCATCTTGTCATACAATTCGTAGACACTTTTTCTCTTGCGACCCTCAGACATTTTGAAAAAAACACAGTGAGAACGCGACCTTCAATGAATGGTTGAAACCGTAGCACAACAGACATACACGTGAAAGTGCGCATGTGCAGAAAGCGAACGTAGAGGCGAGCACGTACGGCGGTTATACGTCAACATATAATCAGAATGATTGACATCTGGGATGACCAATAACAGTGGTGATCCACCCGGAAAACGAAAATCTTCCGCTATACCTTTAATCTTTGTACAGCATGTCGTGACTGTTTTGGCATTTAGCCTAGCCCCATTCATTCCTTAGGATCCAAACAGGTATGAATCCACCAAACACTTCCATGTTTTCCCTATTTAAAGACTGTTACAGTTTTTTAAGTGGATAAAAAATGAGAACTATATTGAATGGCGGAAGATCACTTTGTTTGCAGGACTTCGACCTTGGGTGCAGTAATATTGACAGACGTTTGAGTGAGAGGGGAGAGTAGTCAGGAGTGATGATGTTACTGCACGCCGAGGTCGAAGTCCTGCAAACTAAGGGCGCACTCACACTGGTTTGTTTGACTAGTGTGATCGCTCTGTGCGGCGCCTGGGCGCGGATTGGTTAATCGCGCCGTGGCAGAGTTGCAGAGGTGGGCACGGTTCACTTGGGCTCAGGCGCGGAAGGCTGTGGACTGTGGTGTGAGCACAATCGCACCTGAGCACGATTCAAAAGGTGAAGACGTCAGTTGCGCGACCACTCACCTTCATCTGCCTCCATATAAACCTTTTGATGCGAGCAGCAGGGTTACGTGAATGTCTGAGCTGCACACGTGACAGATAGGGGTGTGCCGGTTTCAGAATTGGTGATGACGGTTATGACGTGAGTCAAATGTGACGGTTCGTCACATAACCGTCGGTGGGGGGCGTTTTGCTCGTTTAAATGCTCGTGGATTGACGGGAAAGTGTCATTTTACCATAAAATCATGAATGTGATGCCAAGTGTGTTTTAAACAGTAATAACTTTGAACAATTTAACAGAAAGCAATGAAATATTTAAAAAAACACACTGTTGCCAGAAGACTGCGCTGTCACTCTCTGCCCAGCATAAATTAATCCTCTATCTATCATCTATTTTAATAATCTTCAGAGAAAGAGATTTGTGCATTGGGCTTTTTATGTCTGTATTTGTGTCTATATCTGTCATTACACGGACCAGAACAGCACGAAAACAATGTGGAGTAAAAGCGTATTGAAGAGGTTTTGCTCATAAATGCAGGTAAAAGAAAGTAATGTGAACTTGAGATTGTTATTAAACGCAGCCGGTGTAAAAGCACAATGGCCACGCGCAGCAAACGCTCTCCGCAGACGCGCTGCACAGTGCTCACCCGGCGTTTGAATAAACTAGACACTGATTAGCTAATTGCTCTACGTTTCTTTAAAATTAACAGCAAGACAACTAGCAGTGAATGTGCGTTCAAGAGAGTTAGTAGATTAGCATGGGAGGATTTGAACTTGAAAAGCGGAGTGTACTGACGCCTTTCCGCGGTTAAAACAACATTCGTTCTCATGGTCATTCATGTTTATTTGATGCTATAAATTAACTAGAAGGAACAGATGATTTGAAAGGCGAGACTTTGTTTAATATGTTTAATCTCAAAAGTAACCGAAAAGTAACCTGGTCTGTCCTGTATGTCAGCGCGTTGTCAGTGTCTGCTCCGCTCTGTATTTTTCACTGCGTGAGAACGTGAGGGGCGCATGTAACACAGACTGTTAACAGTTGTTTTTAATTATTATTTAAAAATTCTTTATGATAAAAAATGTTTTAAAAAATATTTTAATAACACGGTTTTGGCGGTTATAGAGTTCTAATGACGGTGTTCAACTATAACCGTCGGTCTCACGGTTATATAATGACCGTCACACCCCTAGTGACAGATCAACTAAGCGATATGATGACATGTGAGAGGGCTGTCCGTAATCGCGCACCAAACGACTCCGAATAAAAAACACAGACTTATCATTCTGATGGGTTCCAGTGTTAAGAGAGAGCTTTACTTCCTGCTTTTTTCAAAACAATCGCATCTTAATGACGAAAGCGCGCCCGGACTCGGATCGTTAAAAGTACAGTGTGAGTGCGTGCACCTGGGGGAGTAGGGAGGGGTGACAATCGCGCTGGGGCATGGTTTGGTTTGGATAATGTGAGTGCGCCCTAAGTGCTTTTTCACCACACAATATATTTCTTATTTTTATCCACTTGACAAATTGCCACGTTTTATTTTGTGCCACCATACTTACTCGTGTAACTACTCATGTAACAGTCTTTAAATAGGGAAAACATGAAAGTGTTTGCTGGCTTCTAAATTTATCCCTGTTTGGATCCTAAGGAATGAATGGGGCTAGGCCAGGGGTTCCCAAACTTTTTTTCCTGCGCACCCCCTTCTATGTCCCAACCGGGTTGGCACACCCCCAATCCCCATTTTAAAAAAAATCCAAAAAAGCTTTGTTTTCTCACCATAAATACTCATGTTTAATCATGCGCAAATAACCAAGGGCCGGTTGCACTAGCCGGACATTAAGAAGTTGGGTGTAATAGTCCTACGTCGGGCTTAGCTACGTCCAACATTGTGAAAAATATTTACGCCTATTGTACCATCTGAAACTACGCTCAGCGTAGATGATGCGCGCCCCCATGTATGCGTTTAACCACTGTGATATTTAGACGCCATTCGAGTTTACTATGGTAAAAAACGTACACTTACTGCCGTCAGCTAATAGATGACATATGAGAGGTTTCCTCATGTTTACCAGTGCGTCACGTGCAGACCCATCAAACACATTAACGAAAGCCTTTACTGTTCGCACAAAAGGTGTATAATAGTTTGCAGATTCATTATAACAGCTCAAGTTTCAAACAAAATTAAATGAAAGCTTTTAATAAGTTCTCTACAGTAAGTATTTATGTATTTTATTATATAATTCATTGGCGGTCTCTTTACCATGCATGAAAACACATTGCTCACGTATCCTGTGCCCATGTCTCGTCACATTTCATTATTTCTATTTTTGCCATAAAAAAGTCTCTCTCTCTTGGTCCCTCTCCTCCTTCGTGACTAACAACTTTATCATAAGACGTCCCACATGACAGTTTCCCTGATTTCAGTCAGTTAAGCATATTTATAATATATATGGAATGAATGAAACGAGTTGGCACGCATATAGCGGCTGCAGTGCATAACAGAAGAGCAGTGCGTAGAAAAAGACAGCAGCTGTCTTCTACGTTTCTATCAAAAACTAATAAATTATAGTTTTTTATTTAAAATAAAAGCGATTACAAAGGAAATGTTTACTGTTCATTTTTTTATTTATTTATTGTATGGAAAATCCCACTTAAAGAAACAGACCGCCATTACATTTTTCCTCTCGCGCACCCCCTGGTGGCAGCTCGCGTACCCCTGGGGGTGCGCGTACCACACTTTGGGAATCCCTGGGCTAGGCTAAATGCTAACACATTCACAACCCATTGTGCAAAGATTAAGTGCACACATTGAAAAAAGGTATGGTAAAAAAGGTATGTATTCATTCATCTAAGTTGCGGTAAGAACATAGTAAAATATTGAAAAACTGTGGGGTTTTCCTTTAATACACTGTAAGTGGTTAAGCGTGTCTGCCAAATAGATATATAATATTGTAAAAATATTTTTTTTAATCAGAGAATAGTGACTTATGTTTCCAATTTTTTTTCATCTTCTATTTCTTATTTTTCCTGAATTGCTGCGAAACCTTTAAACAGTACTAAAGAGTCAGTTACTAAAGGGTTATCACACAAATCCTATTTCAATCACTCACTCGCTCTGATTAAACAACAAGAACAGCAGTCAGCAGTGCTGATTCGCTGATAGATACCCCGCTGAGTCGCCATGTAGTTGATTCTGGGTTGAGAGGTGCTGTACTGCTGCTGTGGCAGTGATCAGAGTGAGCACATTAACATCCAAAGCTGTGATAAATGGAAAAGATGTGTACTTAGAGTTGCCTTTTAGTCTCAGTAGAGAATGGCTTGGAGAAAATTATAAATGAATGCCATCCTTCCTGCTCATCAGAGAGAAGTTGGTAAAGAATGATAGATATTAGAGCCAAACTGGATTCATCATTAATGCAACACCGGATTGTTGTGGTGTTTGTAATCATTTAGAAGTAATTATATTACATCGCTGGTTATGAACATCATGAGATGTACTAAATGCTAATGTTTTTGTCTCACACAGTTTGAATACGTGGCACAACATTTGGTCTTTGCCAACTGCATCCCCCTCATCCTTAAATTCTTCAACCAGAACATCATGTCCTACATTAGCGCCAAAAACAGGTACGTTCTGTTTTTATTCAGTCTAATATGTACTATATATAAGGAGGTGATATTTTAAACTTGCTGTGTTTCTGTTGGCAGCATATGTGCCCTGGATTTTCCACATTGTGTTGTTCATGAAATGCCTGAACTCACAGCTGAAAGCTTGGTAATTTTATCTTAAACATTATGCTGAAGAAATTTACTTGTTTTTAGCCTTTAGTTCATCTGCGAGGAAGTGTATTAAAGTAATGTCCATTATAATTTTTAAAAGTTGTTATGCTGGTAAGTGTGTGTGTGTTTGCGTAAACAGGAAGCTGGTGACACTAATCAGTTCTGCTGGCGTAATCTCTTCTCCTGCATCAACCTACTTAGGATCCTAAACAAAATCACAAAATGGAAACACTCCCGAACTATGGTATGACGGGTTGTTATTTTAATGGAACACATGGGATCTTTCCCGATTTGGATTTTTTAATATGTGGTTAATCTTTCCATTCACAGATGCTTGTGGTCTTTAAATCTGCACCCATACTGAAACGAGCGCTCAAGGTCAAACAGGCCATGATGCAGCTCTACGTCCTCAAACTTCTTAAGATCCAGACCAAGTACCTGGGACGGCAATGGAGAAAAAGCAACATGAAGACAATGTCCGCTATCTACCAAAAAGTCAGACATCGACTGAATGACGACTGGGCATACGGAAATGGTAAAATTGGTTTCTTACATGCAATATACAATAAAACATCATAAAATCTAAGAGAAAGCTTCTGGGCTGGTAAACATTCAAATTAAGATTATCTCTCTTTCTCCTCTACCAGACATTGACGCACGGCCGTGGGACTTCCAGGCTGAGGAATGTGCACTTCGAGAGAGCATTGAGAAATTCAACACACGGCGTTATGATAAGAATCAAAACAGCGACTTTATACCCGTAGACAATTGCCTTCAAAGTGTTTTAGGTCAGCGTGTCGACTTGCCCGAAGACTTTCATTACAGCTACGAGATGTGGCTAGAAAGAGAGGTCTTCTCACAACCTATCCAGTGGGAAGGTCTGCTTCAGGCCCAGTGATGCAAGAATGATTATTTTCACCAACCTATCACAATATTATAGAGGTGCTTTATGTGTAGAAAAGACAATTGTATTCTTTATTAAACTGACACAATTACTGTTGACTCAAAATCAACACACAAATGCTTATAGCACTGAGGGCCTGCTGTTCCTGTTTTGTAAATGAGTGCTTGTAAATAGATATACAGTGTATGAGTACAGGCCCTCCTTCGATATATCTGTTTAAAGAGCATGGCTCGTCTGCTGCTTTGGCTAAAATCATATAAATATATATTCTGTGTATGAAATGAGAGATATCTTCAATAACTGAAGCACAACAACTACAGTATTCTAACATATCTACTATCCTAATATTATTAAGATTTACTTGTATTGTCACTTACTGTGTCAAACTGTCAACATTTTAGTCTCTAAACTTCACTTATTACTGATATTGTGTTAAGTAGGATTCTTGTGAAAGCGACGTTTAAATCCTCTGTGTCTCTGCGTATGACATCACACAAAGAGTGTGCAAAATACAATACACACATTCAAAGTGTCCTTGGTGACTTTACCGTCACCCACATCAAAAACACGGTACTCACTAAATGGTGCTAATTTTTACCACTTCATTTATCTGCTTTTTACTTGTGTCTTTATCTAGAGTTGTATGCTAAGGCCTTGTTGATAAGTACTTTAAAGACAGGGAAATTGTCTGTTCTGTGTTACATGCTGTCAAAAACAATTTTGTTTTTTTACATAAAAAGTGCATATATATATATATATATATATATATATATATATATATATATATATATATATATATATATATATATATATATATCCCAATTTCATTGATGGGTTTGTTTTAACAATTCTTGCAATAACATTACTTTTGTACTAAATTAAGGTGCTGTTACATTGAACTACCTACCCATGCCAAATACAACACCAACATTTTATATAAATATATACATACACTGATTTATTGTACAGACTGCACTGTAAGTGAATGTGAAAACTTGATGTAAGAGTCTTTATTAAATTATAAATTGAGTTCAAACAATCTTGGCCTTGATCTATCATAATGCAGTATTTACATGCAATTGTGTTCTTTGGCCACAAGATGGAGACTGTGTGCTTGTGGAAAAAATCCTTGTGACTAAGAAAAGTAAAAAGTGCAGCTGTATGAAATCAGTACTTTACTGTGTTGAGGGAGGTGACTTAAAGGCCACAAGTACAACAACATTGAAAGCTGGGTTTGAAGTGCATCAGGGTTACTCAAATATTTAATTGTCTGCATTTATTGCAACGACTCTGATGAGCTTTGGGGGCTTGACTTTGTACTTAAAGCTCTTTATTTAAATTGCATAGTTTTAAGGCTTTTTAATAAAATAAAATTACAAACACAAAAATCCCAACCAACTTGTGAATCTGTCACTTTTAGTGTCTTGAGAAAAAAAACCCCGCTGCAGCTTCAGTGGCTCAAGTGTTAAATACAGTACTTGCCATTTGTACCTGAAATCTTTGTTTAAGTGATGTACAGTTAAAGCTCTTTAATTATATAAAACATATAATTATAACAACACCACCTCAAAAGACCTAGCAAAGCATCACAGTCTCTGGGTTTGTCACAGTCTCCTTAAAGGGACACTCCACATTTTTTGAGAATATGCTCATATACTCTTATTCTGGCGTAATAATCAAGGACTTTGCTGCCATAACATGGCTGCAGGAGGCGCAATGATATTACGCACTGCTGGAAAATAGTCCCCTGCCATTGAAAGTTACTATGGGGACTATTTTCGGCTCCTGTGTAGTATAATTGCGCCTCCTGCAGCAATGTTACAGCAGCAAAGTCCTTGATTATTACGCCAGAATGAGAGTATATGAGCATAGCCTAGAAAATAGGAACTTTTAATTTTCTGTCTGTCTTAGTACACAATGAAACTACAGAAGAGTCAAGTTTTCAATAGGAAAGATATCAAAACTCTTTGGGTTTTTTAGGTGCAATGCTAATGGACTAATCAGATTCTATGGATTGTGCTAAGCTATGCTAAAACTGCTAGCTTCAGACCCGGAGATCGGCTGAAGGGATTCCAAAACGGTAAGAATCCAATGTTTAACTCTAGGGGAGCTGGAAAATTTAACTATTTTCAAAAAAAAGTGGAGTGTCCCTTTAAAGCAACACTATGTAGTTTTTTTAACCTTTAAATAATGTCTCTAAAATTATTTCAGTGACAACAACTTTTAACTGGACAAATTGTACTGTTGCTGCAACCTGAGCAGCCTCCTAGCTGCTACAAGTACACTCTGAAAGTGGTGGTGGAGGGTAGAGCACACAGCCCCGCCCCTCCCCCTGCCTGCAGAAGAGTGTCTGATACCAGTGTAACGGGGTGATATGAGTTCGAGACTGCATTTCCCATAAGGCTATGCAGTAGCGTAATGTTTACGTCAGCACGCACTATAAATAGACGCACGGTAGCATAGCGTGTCTTCCTCTTTCATTCATTGATTCTGCCAACAAGCAAACATTATTATAAGGTATTTGTGCTTGATTGTGTTTGCTTGTGTAATTATATGGGGTGTGCAGTAGCATAACATGCTCTCGTTTCATTTATGCATTGATGTATACAAGTATTTGCTTACTAAGTGATTTGCGCTTCACGCTGTCTGTAGGTACTATAAATAGACTCATAGTAGTGTGGATTGCTTTCACCTCATTTGTCGGGTCTACAAACAAGCTTGTCGATCTTCAGGTAATGGGTCTCTATGACTATGGAAGGGTATATTTTAAGTATGCCAGCTAATTAATGCCAAGTAGTTGATCGCTTATGTTTAGAATTGTTTGTGTGTTTATAGGTTACTGTTCATTTAATTTAATGCGGGGTATAAGGCATCTTCATGTACGGATTTTATTGTTAAGGTAATGAGAATTTATAAAGAAATTGGTAGGTTAAAGGGGTAGAAAGAAAAGTGTTTTATGATGTTGTCATCTTTCAGAAAACTGTGCGTGTTAATGGTGATTGGCCTGACGACAGAGTCTTCAAAGAGTATGAGTGATGTATGAGCGAAATGCTTGTTAGAGGTAATGAGTATTAATAAGTCTTTCTGTTTATATGCTAAAAGAAGTTTTTGCTCATTAAGGTTGTTTTGTAGGTTCCTTTTTAATAGAAGAAACAACCGGTTGGTTTTAATTCTGTCTTTCACAGATCCAGATATATTTTTAAGGTATTTTCTTAATTTGGTAAAACCTCCTAATTTAATTTAAGGGTTGATTTAAGGAATTCATATTTAGTGTTTGTTTTACAGGTCAAGCACGACTATTGTTACTATTTTATATTTTGATTTTTGTGGTGAATTTCCCCTTTCTCATTATATAAGTGATTTATGATTTATTATTAGTATTTGTGTAATGATTTGAGTGTTTTTATTCATTATTATTTTTATTTTATTTTTGTGAAATGTATGATTAATTTTGTTTCCTCTTTTTGTAGTTTTCATCCTTTCTGACTCTCGGCAGCACAGGGGCTTCCCTTGTGGGTGCGACTGGCACTGGTGCGGTGGTGGGATATTCTTGTGACGTGGCACCTTTTATTGTGTGCTGTGATTGCTGTGTTGAAGTGGGGTTGCATTGCAGTGGTTGTATATCCTTCACAATTCCAGTGGTGCCTTTTAAGGAGCCCTGTGATTTTGTCATGAGAGTATAAATATTTTTCTACATCATGAGGTGTGCCATAGTGTTTTAAATATTTTATCATGTTATGTGGAATTAGAAGTTTTGTATTATAAATAAAACTGCTTGTAAAAGTGATCATTGCTATTACCGTCTGTGGCATTTAACTTATATATTTAAATACCGGCCAGGTCAGGTTGGTTACAATTGGCGTAGTCGGACAGGATTTTTTTTTTCTCTTTCTCTTTTTTTTTCCTTTTATTTAATTCTCTAATTGTTTTTTGGGGGATCACCACATATTGTTGGTAAGTAACAGGTACATGTACTAGTAGCAATAGTCGTGCAAGAAGATAGCTGTCTTGATTCCCTTAGAAGCCGCCTCCTCCTGAATTATCTTGACTTCTCTTTGAACTCTTTTCCAGCATGTCTGAAGATTTGCAGCAAGAATTAACGGACCTGCGTGAACAGCTGCGTAGTTTGCAAACATTGAATGATCAATTGAGGAGTCAAGCATTACCATCCAGCGGACATGTTGTAAATTCATCCTCCTCAAACCCTAATACTCCTCCAATGTCTCTTCACAGGGCGCTGTATGTTCCTAGAGAGAGAAAGTGCCCACGTTTTTATGGACATTCAGATTCATCATCCGTGACTGTGGAGGAGTGGATTGAGGAAGCTACTATGTGTATCGAGGGTAGAGGTTGGTCAGATAGGGAACAAGTATTGTTTATACTGGATCATTTAGGAGGGGAAGCAAGGATGGAGGTAAAGCTCCGTCCTGCTGCTCAGAGGGAGAGACCAGAACTTATTTTTAATGTTTTAAAAGATATGTATCATGGTAAACAAACTTTTGTGCAGTTACAGCAGAAATTTTTTGAGAGAAAACAACAGGAAGGAGAGTCTCTTATGGAGTTTTCCCATTCCTTAATGTCATTAATGGATGCAGTCTTAAGTAGTAATCCTAACAGTGTTCCTAATGATGACCAGGTGCTTCGAGATCAATTTGTGGAGCATGTAAGGGATGTTACTTTACGACGTGAACTCAGACGATTTGTGAGGCAAAAGCCTTCTTGTTCCTTACTAGATGTAAGAGGTGAAGCAATTAGGTGGGTGGAGGAAGGAGAAATAGCGACTGTTACGTTAGTACCACAATCATGGTGTAATAAGACTCAAGGTAGAGTAGTTCAGTTTGACAAGAAAATAAATAGGTTTGGGGAGTCTACTGAATTCAATGAAATTAAAGATATGCTTAAGAGTCAGCAAAAACAGATAGACGCTATTACTAAGTGCCTTAACGAACTTAAGCCTACCTCTGATAATCCCCCTTCTTCTCCTAGAGTGAACACTCGAAGATGCTTGCGCTGTAATAAGCTTGGCCATATTGCCAGATATTGTCGTCAGCCTTGGCCTATTGATGGTAGTTCTAGACCACTAACAGTTGATATCAGTGAAGTTTCAACTGAAGAGCCTTTAAACTAGTACCCTCTGTTGTTATGAGCCACACAACAGAAGAGGGTAGTAATGGCTCAAAGTCATCGATGTCAGCATGTCCTTCTGTTTTACAACGTTTGGTTGGCCAGTGTCCAACAGTAACTGTTCAGATGGGGAAAGTCACCGTTCCCTGCCTCTTGGACACTGGTTCAATGGTAACTACGATAACTGAATCATTCTTTAATAGCCATTTTAAATCATTAGGTGAAGAGGTTCTTAAAGAATGTAGTTGGCTTCAGTTGAAAGCAGCAAATGGTCTAGAAATCCCATATGTTGGGTATTTTGAGACAGATATGTTAGTGTTGGGACAAACTATTTTGAAAAGAGGTGTTTTGGTAGTTAAAGATTCTGTTGACACTGTTTTGCATCAAGGGAGGGTGCTCACTCCAGGATTGCTGGGAATGAATGTTATTGGCCAATGTTATAGTGAATTGTTTGAACAGCATGGCGCA
Source organism: Paramisgurnus dabryanus (assembly GCF_030506205.2). Taxonomy (NCBI): domain Eukaryota; kingdom Metazoa; phylum Chordata; class Actinopteri; order Cypriniformes; family Cobitidae; genus Paramisgurnus; species Paramisgurnus dabryanus. The sequence goes on from NC_133337.1 coordinate 12,611,965, forward strand.
GCATTGTTTTCAGCACCTTTAGTTAAACAAGCTGAGCCAGGATGGAAGGATGCCTTATTGGAGTGTCAGAGAGCCGAGAACACCCATACAGCCGGCTTTGTGGGTCATGTACGAGTGCAGTCTGATTATCCACTGCAGATTCCGGCAGGCACGTTAAGGTTAGTACCGACCTCTTGTCCGAAAGGTTTTGGTTGCAAAAATACAGTTGCATTATTGGAACCACAGGAATCAGGAAGTAATGGGTTACCACCAGGGATTTTGATTTCCCCTGCTTTGGTTCAGTTAAATCAAGGTTTGGCACTGATCCCTGTAATAAATATTAGTACTGTCTCTGTCAGTTTGCAACCAAAAACTAGATTGGGAACATTGGTCAGGGCGGAACTAATTCCTTCGCAATGTCAGGGTTTCTGTTTTGAAAAAGTAGGTAACACACATACGGTCATAGTTCAATCTCAAATGTCCGTTTCTACTGCAGAATCTGACATTGACTTGGAATTACCAGGGCTTTCGGAATCCGAACAAGGGTTAGTTAAGGATCTCTTAGCCCGGTATAGTGATGTTTTTTCAAAAAACGATGGCGATCTTGGATGTACTTCATTAATTGAGCATCACATACCCTTGACGGATGATATTCCAGTGCGCCAACGCTACCGTAGACTTCCGCCGAGCCAGTTTGAGGCTGCCAAAGCTCATATTAAGCAGCTGTTGGATGGCCAAGTCATTAGGGAGAGTTGCAGTCCTTACGCATCCCCCATAGTGTTAGTTAAAAAGAAAGATGGCTCCTTACGAATGTGTGTTGATTATCGACAGTTGAACGCTAAAACTCGTAAAGATGCGTTTCCTTTACCTAGGATAGAGGAATCTTTGGATGCGTTGACTGGTGCAAAATGGTTCTCGACACTTGACTTGGCCAGTGGCTACAATCAAGTTCCGGTAGCAGAAGGGGATAAGCCTAAGACTGCTTTTTGTACACCTTTTGGTTTGTTTGAGTTTAATAGGATGCCATTTGGATTGTGTAATGCTCCAAGCACTTTTCAGCGATTAATGGAGAGGATTTTTGGTGATCAGAGTTTTCAATCCTTGTTGTTATATTTGGATGACGTGATCATTTTTTCATCCTATATAGATCAACACTTGCAACGTCTTGAATTAGTCCTACATCGTTTAAGACAACAGAATCTCAAGATTAAACTTAGTAAGTGTTGTTTCTTTCGCCCTGAAGTCCATTATTTGGGTCATGTTGTTTCTGCTGCAGGTGTAGGAACTGATCCCGATAAGGTGGCAACTGTGGTAAACTGGAGACGACCGGAGAATGTTCAGGAGCTCCGATCGTTTCTAGGATTTGCTAGTTATTACCGGCGGTTTATTAAGGGTTTTTCTAGTGTTGCAGGTGCCTTGAATCGCTTAGTTGCAGAAGTTGCCTCTAATCGAAAAGGCAAGTCATCAAAGATGTGTCTAAAGAACAGCTGGACTGAAGATTGTGAGTATGCCTTCCAAACATTAAAAGGGCTGTTAACAAGTGCTCCCATCCTGGCTTATGCAGATTTTAGTAGACCTTTTGTTTTGGAAGTGGATGCAAGCCATCAAGGATTGGGAGCAGTTTTGTCACAAGACTATCAGGGCAAGCTTAGACCTATTGCCTTCGCAAGTCGAGGTTTACGGCCATCTGAGCGCAATATGCAGAACTATAGTTCAATGAAATTGGAATTTCTTGCTCTAAAATGGGCCGTAGCTGACAAATTTAGAGACTACTTGATTGGGCATAAGTGTATTGTTTACACTGATAATAATCCTTTAAGCCATTATCAGACAGCTAAACTTGGAGCATTGGAGCAGCGTTGGGTTGGACAGCTTTCTGACTTTGATTTGGAGGTGAAGTATAAGCCTGGCCGATATAATGGCAATGCTGATGCATTGTCCAGACAATATACAGCTTCAATGGCTGAGATTTCAGTGACCACACCTATTCCAGAGATGGTAAGACAATGTGTCACCACTCAAAAGTCTATATTGACCATTGACACTATTTCTGCTCTTCCCCTCCAATCTAAGACCAGTTTAAGGGAATTTCAGGAATTAGATCCAGTCATCGGTCGGTTTTTGGTCTATTGGGAGCGTCAGAAGCCCCCAACACAACAGGAGAGGAGTTTTGAACCTTCTGCAGTGACTGAGTTAGTTCGCCAGTGGCAAAGGCTAATGAAGGTTGATGGTGTGTTGTATAGACGGTTTCAGGCCCCAGGTGGACATAAGGAGTTTCGTCAAGTAGTGTTACCTCAGTGTTTAAGGGAAGAAGTGTTAGGTAGCCTGCATGATGATCACGGCCATCAGGGGGTGGAGCGGACCGCTAGCTTAGTCAGAACACGATGTTACTGGCCTGGGATGTACAAGTTTATTGAGAATTGGTGCAAGCAATGTGAGCGCTGTATTTTAGCAAAAGAAGTTCGACCGAAAGTTCGAAGTTTCATGGGTCACCTTACAGCAGAAAGGCCATTGGACATCTTGGCCATTGACTTCACATTGTTGGAACCATCATCCAATGGAACTGAGAATGTGTTGGTCATGACTGATGTTTTCTCAAAATTTACTCAAGCCATACCAACAAAAGATCAAACGGCGCAGACTGTAGCACGAGTGTTGGTTGAGCATTGGTTTCATTTGTTTGGGTTACCGAGGCAAATTCATTCCGATCAGGGCCGATGCTTTGAGAGTAAAATTATTCAAGAATTGTGCAGAATCTATGGCATTGTTAAAACTCGTACAACACCATATAGGCCTCAAGGCAATGGTCAATGTGAGAGATTTAATAGAACGATGCATGATTTATTGCGAACACTTCCTGTTGAAAAGAAATATCATTGGCCAGAGTTTCTTTCACAAGTGGTGTTTGCTTACAACACTACAGAGCATCAGTCTACAGGCTATTCTCCTTATGTTCTTATGTTTGGGGAGGAACCCCAGCTACCAATTGATTTTATTTTAGGCCAAGATAATCTGGAGCCTAGTGGAGAACCATGGATAGTTCAACATAGAGAGAATGTGGAACAAATATTCAACAGCGCTAGGGCCCGCTTGAAAGCCGCAGCAGCTCAACGTGCTCGATCAAATAATGAGAAGGTGCATCATGACTCTTTGCAAGAGGGTCAGTTAGTGTATCGAAGGTCCCATAAGGTTAGAGGGAGAAATAAGATTCAGGATGTGTGGGATCCAACACTTTATAGGGTTGTTCAGGGTTCAGATGGTCCAGTGTATTCTGTATGTCCAGCTGATGGTACTGGTTCAGTTAAAAGAATACATCGATGTGAGTTGCGTCCTGTTCCTAGTTCTTGTGATCCAGGGCTACCTCTGAATATGAGAGATGAAGAACTTGATTCAAACACAGAGTCTGTATTGATTATATCCGAGTCAATGGATGAGGTAGGGTTGCAGGACGAAAGTGTAGAAAGTTCTTTATCTAGATCTCCAAGTGTTGTATTACCATCTCCAGAGTGTAATCGTGGATTAAGACGTACCCAGAGATCTACTGCAGGATGTCATCGGAACCCATATCATCTTCCCCAGTCTGTTTGTACTAATGATCAAAGAGCTCTCCCTGTGACAAGGCCATCCAACAATCCCCAAAGTTGTTTGTTTAGACCATGGGTGTGAAACCTAGGTTTATCGACGGGACGTCGTTTTCTTTTGAGGGGGTGGATTGTAACGGGGTGATATGAGTTCGAGACTGCATTTCCCATAAGGCTATGCAGTAGCGTAATGTTTACGTCAGCACGCACTATAAATAGACGCACGGTAGCATAGCGTGTCTTCCTCTTTCATTCATTGATTCTGCCAACAAGCAAACATTATTATAAGGTATTTGTGCTTGATTGTGTTTGCTTGTGTAATTATATGGGGTGTGCAGTAGCATAACATGCTCTCGTTTCATTTATGCATTGATGTATACAAGTATTTGCTTACTAAGTGATTTGCGCTTCACGCTGTCTGTAGGTACTATAAATAGACTCATAGTAGTGTGGATTGCTTTCACCTCATTTGTCGGGTCTACAAACAAGCTTGTCGATCTTCAGGTAATGGGTCTCTATGACTATGGAAGGGTATATTTTAAGTATGCCAGCTAATTAATGCCAAGTAGTTGATCGCTTATGTTTAGAATTGTTTGTGTGTTTATAGGTTACTGTTCATTTAATTTAATGCGGGGTATAAGGCATCTTCATGTACGGATTTTATTGTTAAGGTAATGAGAATTTATAAAGAAATTGGTAGGTTAAAGGGGTAGAAAGAAAAGTGTTTTATGATGTTGTCATCTTTCAGAAAACTGTGCGTGTTAATGGTGATTGGCCTGACGACAGAGTCTTCAAAGAGTATGAGTGATGTATGAGCGAAATGCTTGTTAGATGTAATGAGTATTAATAAGTCTTTCTGTTTATATGCTAAAAGAAGTTTTTGCTCATTAAGGTTGTTTTGTAGGTTCCTTTTTAATAGAAGAAACAACCGGTTGGTTTTAATTCTGTCTTTCACAGATCCAGATATATTTTTAAGGTATTTTCTTAATTTGGTAAAACCTCCTAATTTAATTTAAGGGTTGATTTAAGGAATTCATATTTAGTGTTTGTTTTACAGGTCAAGCACGACTATTGTTACTATTTTATATTTTGATTTTTGTGGTGAATTTCCCCTTTCTCATTATATAAGTGATTTATGATTTATTATTAGTATTTGTGTAATGATTTGAGTGTTTTTATTCATTATTATTTTTATTTTATTTTTGTGAAATGTATGATTAATTTTGTTTCCTCTTTTTGTAGTTTTCATCCTTTCTGACTCTCGGCAGCACAGGGGCTTCCCTTGTGGGTGCGACTGGCACTGGTGCGGTGGTGGGATATTCTTGTGACGTGGCACCTTTTATTGTGTGCTGTGATTGCTGTGTTGAAGTGGGGTTGCATTGCAGTGGTTGTATATCCTTCACAATTCCAGTGGTGCCTTTTAAGGAGCCCTGTGATTTTGTCATGAGAGTATAAATATTTTTCTACATCATGAGGTGTGCCATAGTGTTTTAAATATTTTATCATGTTATGTGGAATTAGAAGTTTTGTATTATAAATAAAACTGCTTGTAAAAGTGATCATTGCTATTACCGTCTGTGGCATTTAACTTATATATTTAAATACCGGCCAGGTCAGGTTGGTTACACCAGGCACTGTTGTGCTTTTCAACCACATGGGAGAGCTGTAAGTCATTTTTACATGGAAACTACATAGTGTTGCTTTAAGGTTACTTTAACTTCGTTATCAGTTTGCTAATCATAGTGATAAAAAATAACTGTCTGTGCTCCCCTAAAAACCTAACGTGCAAATTACTTGGACCTGAACCCGTATGTGGCAGACCACAGCGTCACCTAATGTGTGGTATAGTTCTTCATTTTAACACTTTGAATTTCATCATTTGCAATGTTTAGTTGCATCTTTAGTGATTTTGAAATTGTCTTGTCCAAATAATTTTTTAAGTGAAACTTTTTGCCACAAAAGCTTAAATACACATGTATGTCTTTAACTGCAGTAAAATGTAAAAACACAGTAACGTAAATATTCTATAATCATTTAAGTATTTTTTACGTGTTGTATTGTTAAAATAATTTCATAAATATATGTTTTTCAACAAGTATAGGCAAGATAAGCGTATTGCATGGCGCCGACTTGTGGAAATTAATGTGAGGTACACCTTGGACATTTTCTATGGCTTCAATTGTGGAATTTCATTAAATCAGTTACTTTATTTTTATGAATTGCTGTTTAAGTCTTGCAAATTGTGCTTTTATTTTCTGACGCGTTTAAATAATTACATAAATACTTTATTTTAAAACATAACCAAGAGTACTGTATCTGCGATTAATGGGAAGTAGCTTACTCCTAAAACAAAAGGAAGACCACAGTATTGTAAATATTCAATAATCACTTAAGTATTTATTTTTCTTTTACAAGCTGTTTTCTGTATGCGTTATTAAAATATTTTTTCTAAATATATGTTTTTTTTTTTTTTTTACAATATAAGCAAAAAAAAAATTATAACGTGGCGCTCTCTTGTGATTATGTATGCGAAGTACAGTCATTTAGGCGTTTCTCTGGCTCATTTAATTAGTTACTTTATTTTTATGGCATAAGTTAGTAGTCGTGAATATAGGGGTTTCGTCTTCTGATTCGTTGAAATAATTACAGAATTTGAGGACTATCTGTAAATCTCCCGTAGTGGTTTTTGGAAAGTAAAACATGCATATATCCAACTGCAGTTTAAAAGGGAAAACCACAGTATTGTAAATATTCATAATAACTTAATAATTGTTTTATATTTTTTTATTTCTCATGTTGTATTCCGTCTGCATTGCTAAATAATTTCATGAATATATGTTTTTTTTAACAACTATAGGCAGATCCGCGTGCATGTCGCCCTCCTGTGGTGATTTATGGTAAGTACACCTAAAATAAAAGGAAAAACCACAGTATTGTAAATATTCTATAATCACTTAAGTATTTATGTTTATTTTAAAAGCTGTTTTCTGTCTGCGTTATTAAAATAATTTCCTAAATATATGTTTTTTTTACAATATATTTTAACAATTATAAGCACTAAGCATATAAAAGTATTACATGGCGGCTTCTTATGGTTATTTACGCGAAGTACAGTCATTTAGGCGTTTCTCTGGCTCAGTTATTAGTTACTTTATTTTTATGGTATAGTATTTGTTCATATAGAGGTTTCGTCTTTTGATTCTTTGAAATAATTACAGAATTTCTTTATTTTAAAATATTAGTGAGAGGACCATATTCGCACGGCGCTCTCCTGTGGTGATTTTTGGAAAGTAACATGTCTTTACTCGTATCCAACTGCAGAAAAAGGGGAAAACCACAGTATTGTAAATATTCATAATTACTTAATATTTTTTATATTCTTTTTAAAAATAATTTTTATTTCTCACGTTGTATTCTGTCTGCATTGTTAAAATAATTTAATTAATATGGTTTTTTTAACAACTTTAGGCAGATCGGCGTGCATGGCGCCCTCTTGTGGTAGTTGTGGTAGACGTGATGTACACCTTAAACATTTTCTAAGGCTTCAATTGTGGAATTTCATTAAATCAGTTACTTTATTTGTTTGAATTTCTGTTTAAGTCGTGCAAATTGGGTTCTTATTTTCTGACGCGTTTAAATAATTACATAAATACTTTATTTTAAAACATTAGCGAGAGGACCGTATCTGCGCGGCGCCCTCCTGTGGTGATTTATGGGAAGTACACCTAAAAAAAGGGAAAAACCACAGTATTGTAATATTCTATAATCACTTAAATATTTAAAATAATTTACTAAATATATGGGTTTTTTTAACAATGTATTTTAACAATTATAAGCTGATAAAAGTATTACATGGCGGCTTCTTGTGGTTATTTATTCGAAGTACAGTCATTTAGGCGTTTCTCTGGCTAATTTAATTAGTTACTTTATTTTTATGGTATAGTAGTCGTGCATATAGAGGTTTCGTCTTCTGATTCGTTGAAATAATTACAGAATTTCTTTATTTTAAAATATTAGTGAGAGGACCATATTCGCACTGCGCTCTCCTCTAGTGATTTTTGGAGAGTAAAACATGTATGTTTTCACTCATATCCAACTGCAGTAAAAGGGAAAACCACAGTATTGTACAAGACATTTTTTTCTCGTTTGACTGCAGTATTTCTTATACCATATATATTTTTCTTTTCAGTATTGGATCATTTAGTCATGCACAGTTATTTTCTGTTGATTTGTTGAAGTAATTACATAATATAAATATATTTTATCTTGTGTGAGTAACCTAACTGCATGGCGCCCCACTGTGGTGATTTGTGGAAAATACACCTGAAGCGTTTTATGCCTCTATTTTTTATATAATATTGTAAATATATTATTTTAAAACAATAGTGAGAGGACCTTAACTGCGCGGCGCCCTCCTATGGTAAATTACGGTAAGTACACCTAAAACTAGTATGTCTTAAAAGTCTGTAAAAATCACTTAATTATTTCTATAAAATTAAATGTTGTAATGTCTGCGTTGTTAAAATAATTTAATAATATGTTTTAACAACTATAGGCAGATAAACTTACTGCATGTTGTGCCCTCTTGTGATTATTTGTGTGAAGTACATGTAGAAATGTATATAGCTTACACAGCAGAATATTTTATTTAAATATTTAACTTATTATTTGGATGTATTGCATCACTTATTCGTGCACAGGGAATTTACTTTTGATTCGTTGAAATTATTACATTACTAGACTATTACTATTACATTCCTATTCCGCAGCAACGACACAGAACAAACCGAACGGTAAGAGTAGGCTACAAGATGTGTGAATTAAAGGAGAAGTGCACAATCTCTGAAAGCCAATGTTGACATTTGAAATAAGCTAAACAAACACACCCTACCCCAATAGAATCAGGATCTTCTTTTGATAGACCCACCCCACACATACGCACCACTTGGCTACAAGTGTGTTTTGGTTCTCGGCCCGACTCCTTTTTCCAAAGCGTTTCTCAAAAATCGTACACCCCGCCTTTAGCCTCTTTCACAATAATTTACCAGTAAATACAAAAATGTGCAGTTCACACATGCATTTACCAGAATTAATTTACCAGTAAATACAAAAATATGCTGTTCACACATGCAGTGTGAACTCAGGATTGTATTTGTAAACAATGGCGGGATATGACTTAATACCCACGATCCGTATTATGTTGTTTTCACATCTGTGGCAAAAGCTGATGGTCACATAGTTGCTCTTAACCATTGCTTGAGGCGACGTCAAACGGCACCTGCGTTAGGCCTACTGTACTTTAAAAATCATATCAAAATTGCTTTTTTCAGTAAATACATTTTGAAAAAATATATATTGGCATTAGATGAAAATGCAGTCATGCACAGAATAGATTTTCAATGAATCACAGCCCAGACATAATTTAGTGATAATTTCCCTGAAATCAAATTGTTTTTGCAAGTCAATAAAATCCAACTATTTTACGTTTTTATTGAATTAGTTTAACTTATTCTAACTTTATTTTAAAAGTTACAGACTCATCACTAGTTACTGAGGTTTATACTTGAACACAGAAATGCAACAGTAAAAAGTGTGTACAGTCGAGAAGAAATCGAGTAGTCTCATATTTGGGTCAGTCAGTACACAAAGGTAAATGCACAAAAATGTTTTACCTGTCATTTAAATACAGTGTGGAATACTGCAATAGGGCTGCTATAAAATTCAATCATAGTATTAAAACTATTTTCTATCACACCCTCATTGGGGGCTAAGCGTTCTTAATATTTAAAACCTAGAATTGCTCTGCGTAAATTATCCTTAACTGGCACCATCCCTTGAGCGGGACACCTGAGTTTATTTCAATATTTTGCATAAAAATGTTTATCTTTTGTTGGAAACTCAAAGAGTGTAGTTTTCATATTTCATCACAATTTTGGGAGGATTACGACGTAGCGAGAGTTCGCTTCTAAAAGGTCACGGGCCCACAACTAGGCCAAAATTGTTTTTACATATTTATAACACTAAACCCCTACTCTTAACCTAAAAAATCTTAATAAATTATATATCACCGGAAAGCTCTCAGAAGGTAGTTTTCATATTTAAAGGTCATTTGATGATAGAAATAATTTAGTGACAGTTCTTGTTACATGACCTCCCCCCCTATATTTCTTCATAACACTTTATCCTATTATAAATCTTCAAAAATGTTGACAAACAATGTATCATTGGAAAGCTCTAAGAATGTAGTTTTCATATTTCAAAACACCTAGTGGCCGTTGTTGGTAAAACCACTTAAAGTGTGAAGCAAACCAAATTTTTTGTATTTTTAACTTGAAATTTGAATTACTTGAGACTTTTGGCTTCATGTTCACATTATTACTTTTGCGATACATTTACATTTTTATAATTTTATTTATAAAATAAATATGTTTTTGTATTTTTTGTATTTATTAAAATAAATTTAAACTTTTTTATTTACTATTTTCACTTCCAGGTACCTTAAATTGTCTTCTTTAAAACAAGACCAAGATTAGGCTTCTATACCAAAAAATGCCAGTGTTATATTAATTTGAAGGGGTAGTTTCACCCCCCACTAAAAAGGGATTTGTGCCAGTTAAGGGGTAAACAGACTATTTTGTGTGACTAGGTAAACAGAAGATGCTGTTACAGCCACTGCGAGTGTTCATCTGCCTCCTTGCTTCCACTGTTCTCTATTTTAAAAACTAAAATATGGTCACCCCTTACTTCAGAAGAATTATGTGACAACAAACGAAACCTGGTCCAACCTGAAAAGCCAGTCGTGGATGAATCCCACAAACAAGCTCCCATGATGCGTCACTAAGACAACACCACACACAAACACAACAACACAATAAAATACCTCAGAGACAAACTGAATGGGATCTTACGCTCGCTGGTAGGACAGTCTTTGTGTGGAACTTCTGTGACAGATCATAAAAATAATGTTGTACTCTTAACAATCTGCAGAAAACCTAATGCCTTTTTACATGCATTGGAAACAGTATGTGTAGAGACGCCACAGATTTAATCTGTTTGAAATCTGTTGGTAGAAAATTTGGCAACCACTTCCGCTTCTGTAAGAAATGTTTTGTTTCCTGCAGTGGGCAACTTAACCATCTAACATCTCAGCTATCGTTTCACGGAAAGGCACTTGAATAATGGTAAGATATTCATTTACTGTATGTTATCTTTTAAATTTTGTTAAAAGGCTAGAGAGCAAATATCTGTGAAATACTATGATAGTAGATATTTCCAAACAGATCAAATCCTTTGTAGACCAACAGTACTGAGTGCATGTAATGTACATTTTACAGCCTCCAGGTACCAAACTATCAAAATCTCAAAGTGCAAAACCTGCCACAAAAAGCAAAAAGAAGCACTCCTCTAAGAAACAATCTACAAAACCCCCCAAAAAGGATGTGGATATTCTGAGTCCAGCTGCCATGGAAAACATCTACTACATCTCTCATAATGCCATGGACTGCTTGGAGTTCAGAGGCTTTGGTTGGCCTGGGGCCTCCAAGAAGAAAGGAAAGAAAGGGAAAAAACGAAAAGGAAAGAAATGATGCTGCTCGCTTAATTTGCATATGCCTAATCGATACAGAGAACAGTGAATATTTTCAGCTTTTGATCCAGTCGAACCAGTTTAATTCCATAATTTTAGCGCAATGTGTTTGTTGAATGCAAATGTCAGAGAAACTGTTATTTAATATCCGCTTATTTGGAACCCTGGGAGAAAATAAAACTTGTTGCAGTTTACCATACGTTTCATGTTGTATATTAAACAGCAGAGATTTCATTTAATCAAGAATTAAAGGGGACATATCATAAAAATCTGACTTTTTCCATGTTTAAGTGCTATAATTGGGTCCCCAGTGCTTCCATCAAGACACTGTGAAAAAGATCAATCCAGTACCTTAATTTTGGTACACCATTCTCTGCAAGCATTTAAAAAAATAGGTCATTGAAATTTGGCTCCCCTTGTGATGTCAGACGGGGATAATACCTCCACCTTTATCTGCACTATTCAACCACAGCATGACCATTTGTTCAGAGACTAGCATTTAAAGGATACACCCATTTTTGCTCACACCTACAATTTTATCACGCTATAATTATCTATGAATTATCAACTTAACATATATACTCTATGGACACCAAACATTTGTTTTACATCTTTAAAAAGTCTTTTGTCCCATTTAAATTGTAAAATCTTAAAGTGTGCACTAAAACAGAAGAGGGCAGAGGCACAAACGTTTAATCCTGGGAATCATGCTTTAGTCCAAGGGATTTGTTATCAACTACTTTATTTGTAATTTCAATGGTTACTGTCTCCAGACACAAAGAAAATAATCAGCTCTTTATTAAATAAGCTATTCTATAAAATGTTACATTCAATAAGAGAAATTTAAGTGGCTAGTAAGTACATTTAAAGAGGCTTATATATGAACATTAAGCTAAACACCAAAGATATTAAAATTTAATTGACAAGGCCATTGACGTGGTGAGACTCTTGTCCAGTGTACGCTTGGCCTGTAACAGTTTTCATGCGTTTGGAAAATGCTGGGCTTGTTAGAAGACAAAGTTGGAGTGATTTTCCAAACACACACACGCACGCACGCACGCACACAATCAGATAAATACACAGCAGAAAACAGGCTGTTGGATAAGAACGGCTTATACAATGTCCCGGGTTCGTCGGATGGCACAACATAGGAGCATGCTGAAGATCATACCGAAGATCTGTCAATAAGAAAGTCGGAGGTTATTATCTGATACCCAACAAGACCAGAAACATGCTGTCATACAGAGAAGCCTGTGACATCACTACCACACTCACCATGATCACACCAATGCCGATCCCAACGCCTCCAATGATGTGAAGCTTTGAGGTGAAGACATCTTTGATGGCTTCTGGGCAGCTCTGGGGTTTAAAAAAAAATACATAAAATGTAATTAGAGTTAAAGGAAAGACACTATTCAGGTCCACATTTCATTGAGCGGTCTATGTTAATTTCATTATTTGTGAAGTTTCTGGTACCGTGGTGACCAAGATTTCAAGTCCCTCCTTTTTCGGGCAGGTTTCAGTTGCCCCATCGAACGCAGTTCCTGATGGTCCGCAGCACTTCAGCTAGAAGTACAGAAAAGATTCATTCAATAAACTTTTTTATACAGTCATGACACAATAGTTTGTTTTTACTCTTAAAGGCATGAAAACTCAAACTTACTCCATACTGAATCAATCGCAGCGTTTCCCTCAGAGCCTCCTGTTTTGTGTCTTTGTAGTTGTTGAACGTCTGTGTGTAGAACTGCTGAACCTCATTCACAATCTAGGAAGAATAAGACACAGTGAGGAAATGAACAAGAAACAAGAGAATAACAACATTTCGAGCATTACTCCAGTATGAGTGTCACATACTTTGTCTTGATTGGACAATCCCCAAATTCCTGCAGCCACTTCTGCTGCAAATATGATAAGCAGGAACACAAAGAACTAGAAAAAGAGTGAGAGACACAGAGAGAGATTTCAACTTCAGGTGGATTTTCTATCTATTTAATCAACAATGTTTGTTTACGCCCAACAAAATCATTGGCGAGAAGAAAGGAGGGGTCCTCACCAGTCCCAACATGCAGGATGACTCTCTTATTGCTCCACAGCAGCCAAGGAACCCAACCACCATCATAACCGCCCCCGCCACGATGAGAATATAGACCCCTGAAATTCAAATAAGACTAAATAAAACAACTACATAGACAGCTGTGCATACCTCCAAAACATCATTCATTTATTTCTCTGTGCCATTACGGTTCTTGTTATTTTACCCAATAATGCAATGGTGAGCACAGTAATCAAAATGAATGTTTTTATTAATAAATTTGGCAGACGCCAAAGCGACATACAGTGCATTCAAAGCTATTGTTATCAGTATTTGTGTTCCCTTGATCGAATCCATGACCTTTTGCGCTGCAAAACCACTGAGCTATACAGGAACACCTATAGCTCTACAAGAATGTCATTTTAGTGATTTTTTTCTGCCTGATTTTGAAACATACTCTTTATTTTACAATCATGAGCGAATGAACACTGACAGCATTGATGATAACTTTATACTACAGCTAGCTTGTCAGTTGAAATAAGACCAAAGCATGCAAAATATGCAAATAATAGTCAAAATAAAAGCGTACTGTGCCGTAACCATAGAAACGCTGCTACGACTACCTGCTTTTCTGGACAGTCTGCCATTGGGATATTTGTCATTGTGGGAAAGGCCCTCTCTCACTCAAACAGTGTCACTTAAACTCTGACTTAAAATTGGATGCTTGCTTAGCAAACTGATAACATTTCTGGGTGGGGTCAAGAATCACCTTAACTATTGTTGAAATAAAATAAACCAAGGCCAAACAAAAGTAGTTGGGAGAAAGAAAACAATGGGAGTTCTGTTGGTGAGGAAGGAGAAAGGCGGCTCTGTGAGACATGAGCGAAAGGGGCAGAGAGCTGGCATCATGTGGGCCAAGCACAGCCTCATCTGAACAGCACGGCCATTATAACCCAAACAGTCCTGCTCCTAAATATAACGCACATACTGACACAAATACAGCAACACTGCTCGATTATTTTCAGGCTGTTTTTCGGCAGACTTTTGAGTAAACATGTCTTATTAAGTTTTTATGTTGAACATGTTTGACTTAATGTAAACACTAGGGCTGGCAGGCTTTTTGGTTTAAATATACTGGTTCTTTAAGTAACTAATTGTTTAAAGTTTGAGGTTAATTTATAATCTGTATGAATGTTAAATGACCAAGTTTACTATTCACACTACCGGTTAATTTATTATTCGTCATTCGATCATTCTACCGTCAATGAATTTCAGACATTCTTTATTTAAATGATATATTCAAATGAAGTTCCTGGATTAAGTGTTTTCCGTTTCTATGACTACTATCATATCCAAACAATGCTTTTCAACTATGATCATGTGGGTGATAAGGGGAGGTATGGAATGTGTTGAGAGATCCATGTAGAGTTTGGTCTCAATAATCGTTTAAAGGGACATATTGCGGCAATTTACGACTCCAAATCTCACCTGTGAAAAACACAGAGGGGGAGTCTTCAGAAGAAAACAGTCCTTTTGTTCTTTCATCGAAACGCAGCCAGAGTCCAATGGCCAAAACTCCTGTGCCTGCGAGCTGAAGGACAAAAAAAAAACAAGAAAAGAGAAATGTTACAGATACATAACCCAGCACAAGCACAGTTAATGGCAAACTTACTCTGAGTGCTCACATTAAGTATAGCTGCAGGCCAAGCATGGCATTATTTACAAGGGTGGAGCACACAAGTCGTCACTCACAAAACCAAACATTTCACTCTGTTTCCTGAGAATGAAGTCCAACAGGCCCTTTAAAGAAAGGCATTCACATACACTGAAACTGACCTGATAGTCTTGCTAGCTCAATTTCAACAGCAGGGTCTCGCTTCGCAAAGCAAACATTGTGGAAAAATGTGTGGCATCAAGTATAATTCATATTGCCCAACTACAGTTGTTGCTCCATGATGTTACAATGTGGCACGAATGAGTAACATTAGATTGTAACAATCCTGTTTCTACATGTTTTCACAGACAAACGTTAGACATAAGCCCACTGACTCACACACATCCAGAAAAAAAATACTAACAAAATAATAAAGACATATTTAATTGTATATTCAGTTAGGATGAGCTAAAAGCCTTTATAAAATCATCTCCCCTAATAAACGCACACCTGCGATCACAAATATATTAATAACCAAATGGCTGTCAATCATAAAAGCCCCAAAACTATTTCACTTCATGAGGGGAAGAATTATTCTGAAAAATATCAACAAATAATGCAATTACAATAGTTAGTGTTGATAGCGTGGTTAAATGTAAACATGTTTTTGTGTAAAACAATTCATACATCAGGCCAGAGGAAATGGAAAAGTACAATAGTTCAACTTCTTGTATTCTCATTTACCCCTCAATGAATTTGTGCAAAGGGTGGGTGTGTTCCTATTGTGTGTTTTGACTAGAATGCACCCAAAAACCATAGCAACATACCATTCTAGCAAAACCAGCTTTCACAACTTTACCACCCCCCAAACTATGAGTCACAATGAGTCAGTGGTGTGGAGACTCGCAAAGATTTCCAAAATAATCCAATTCACACAAAAATTCCACTCCCACTTCATGTGAAAAGTTTTATTTGTTTTCAGCTTATTTGAAATGCTTTAGAAATATTATTCTGGGGAATTTTTCAAATAGAGATCACCAAAGGGTCAAATGGAAAAGCAAACTTTAGGTAATGTTTACTATGCGAAAACTACATCAAACCATATTAATCTGTGTACTATTATCTCAGTGTTGTTTTATAAACACGCATAAACAAAACCTAAACAAAGTAGGCTACTCATCATTTTAATTCTTGAGTTAACACAGAGATATAATGACCTTGCCTGTCTAATCTAATGCTTGATGATTATACAGCACAGAGTCACACAATCATATACAATCAGGATTTAGTCATTCGGGTTTTTCAGGATATTTAGTAGGTCATACAAGTGAAATCCCATCCCAGTGTTGATACTACAGAAACACTCAATAGTTGCCAAATACTACACCAACTTCTATTCAAGTAAACGTCCAAAAATGGATTCAGTGATTTAACTGAGCTCTGCATTTACTGCATTCATTTAACTTTAAATGGATCATATTAAGCTATTATTTAGTCAACATCAGTAAGCCCATTTCTTTTGTTTGCTGTTTGATAAATATTAACATTACAGACAGACGCCGATTAGACTGCATTACTTATGTCCACTAAACATTTAACCGACTGTATGATTATTCGCATGAGAATTTACATGAATGATTTTCCATCGATTCGAGGCACCTGAATTAAGAGCGCGCGTAAATACGTCACAGCGTGCGCGTCTTCTTTTTGCGCTTTTAATAACTTTAAATACAACACAAATGTGAACTGTTGACAATGATCCACATATCTTTGTAGTCACGTGTTTGTAAGTCTATACTAGAGTAATAAAAACAGACCTATCAACATATTGTGGACCATTTTATCATACCATAACAGCAGCATTCAATACACTATATACAATATAGAGATCGAGTTCGGAAAAAAAAACTTGAGAGTAGAATATAAACATCTTCACACACTGTTTTTACCTGACCACACCTCAGTCACACCATTTCAACATTTCCGCGTTAATACTACCGCATTTTCCTCACAATCACATCTGAACGATCATGTACGGATGTATAAATGTTAAAAAACCTACCCAGAAGATGAAGTTGAAGATAAAGAGCAAGTACTTTATACACTGAAGTCCACCAGCGGCCATGGCTAAGCTGTAAACTCACGATTGAGTCGAGAAAACGATTGATACTGAGCCTCTGAAATGTGTTTTCTCAAATTTACAAAGACGAAGAGAAGAAAAAAAATTCCTGCAGGCCGCACCCTCTTTCGGTTTACCTGGGTACGTCAGAGAAAATCAAGGGCTAAAACAAGGAGGCGTGGTTCGGTTAGCCTACCTGGTTTTAACAGAGGGGTGGCGTGGGGCGTGGTTTTATGTTATAGCGCGAAGCAGGACACGATTGAAAGGTTACGAACAACAGCGTGGGAAATTAACTGTTCAAGTGGAAAGCACCAAGTTCAAAGTTGTTTAGACAGTGTTAAGTTTTAGGTTCATAAATGTTTGTAAAAATATTACTCAAGCTGCCCCTGTAGGGAAATCTGGGAAATCAGAAGAAAGTGGCCCATTTGCTTGACACCTATTTTTTTTTCCAAAATGAAAAGGAGGATTAATGCTGCGTTCCAGGCAACCTGTAACCCGTAAATCACGACTTCAAAACCACGACTCACGACTATGAACTGGGAGTACATCGATCTAGTACGAGTTCACGGGTGGGAAGTCACGGGTTTGACTGCCGTTCCAGTGCGCTTTCACAGGTAGAAGGTTGTAAAAACACGGGTTACACGTTGGCTGGAACGCATACTCCCAGTTCAGAGTCTTGAGTCGTGGTTTTGAAGTCGTAATTCACGGGCTCAAAAACCTGCCTGGAACGCAGCATAGGCACAGCTCAGGAAGACGACTCAAAAGTCACAGCAAGTCCTGATTCAAAGAAGAGTAAACTTCATACTAGTGCACATTTAGACTGGTTTCTATACTTTAATGTATAATATTTCTATACGATAATAAAAATATCGATATTATTGGAAGCAACAAGCACACATTCATTGTACAATCTGTTGGGGTTAAATTAACTGAGTTGTTTCAAACCATTGTTGGTTCAAATAGGTTAATTTAAACAAATGTTGGATTTGTCCATGCCATGCACTCTCAGAAAAAGGTACAAAAGTTGTCACTGGGATGGTACCTTTTCAAAATATCCTAATATGTACCATTTAGGTACAGATATGTACCTTATGGGTATCAGATATGTACCTCTGTATACCAAATAGGTACCATATGCATCTTTTAGTTACAAAAGTGTACTTTTGTATCGCCCCAGTGACAACTTTTGAGCTATATTGTACCTTTTATTCTGAGTGTGGTGTTTGAAACAACCTATTTTTTGCATTTTGGCTTAAACTTAAAAGTTTTTGGTGCTTCTTAAATCAATATTTTTTTTAATAACATCAGACTTTGTTACTATTAAAATGTTTAAACATGAAAAACAGGCTAAACATGCCTAATGTATGGCAAAGTTGCTGTTTTCTTAAACCGTTAGGCTCAGCCGCACACATTGCTGCTTGCAATCAATGCATACATTGCTTTAAACACACACTTGCCAAAACTGCTCGCCTTGTTGACCATACATTGTTAATATGAATGAAACAAGCCTTACATTAGTAGTTTACTTCTGCTTTTATCCTTACCACAATTACCTAACACAAAAAAGAACTAAATAACATTTGCAACATGCAACAGTTTTAACACATTTGTCATCTTTGCTACATTTAAGATTAATAATACATGTTCAAATTGATGTTTGTAATAGTATTTACAGAAATTTGTTTAAATAAATAGTTTAAAACAGGATGCTCAAACAAGTTAGAAAAACAATTTATAATAGATAGCATATGCTACGGACATAGTTGAGTTTAAAGACACACAATAATACATAAGCACAATAATAATCTATGTTTATATGTTTGTGAACTGATGTGAACTCACCCAAAATATAAAATTAAAGATAAATAAGATGTATTTGATGCACTGTTCTCCACCGGACAAAGCTGCCATCATGTAAACCCAATCTATAAATCCAATAAACAGCAACAGAAGTTTCCTTGTCAATTTGTCGAATGCTTAAAATCCCAAAGGTCTCTGTGTGCCCTTGTTTTGCTAGTCTGTGGCTGACTGGCGCTGCCCTGAAGGGCTGAGACTGTTTATAACTGACAAGTCCCACCTCTATGAGAAACTGAGGAGCTTTCAAGCTGCTTGCTTGTGAGGTTTCTTTCACATATTGATAATATGATAGCATGTTTTAGTGAAGTGTTCCTTAATGTGGGAACCCACATTTTGTAAATCAGTTTTTAAAACATCTAATTTAAATTGTCAGCTCAATAGCAGAGAGCTCCCCGATCTGAACGTGTCAGAATGGGGAGCTATATCAAATGTGAAGTGCTGTGGGTTCTCAGGACCAGGATTAAAAACCACTTTCCAAAAGGTCACTGAAATTTGTACCAATACCTTTCAGAAGTTGACATATTTGACTGAAATTAACATGGCATGAGGTCATATTTTTACAATGTCATGTAGACTCTTCTAATAAAAGCAATTCACCAATAAAAGGCTTCCTAAGCCCCCTTTGCTGATAAATAGCAAGACACATACAGATCTGTAAATAGCACAAACATTATCACTTGGTCAGAAACCTACAAACTGACTTAGTGTCTCATGAAAGCTAGCAGACCACATGACAAATCCTTCCATTATCAGTAATGATCTGATAATTGTGGGACGTCCACTTCCTGAAATGACACAACAGTCAGGCCTAACAGTTACTGTTTCTGGTAATTCGTTATTGCACTTGCCTCCTCAATAATGTCTTAAAGTACTAAATCCTCAAACGCGTAATAGCAGGGCTTAAGTCATATTTATTTTTAAAAAACGTGGCATTTGCAGAAGACAGATAATGCAGATAATTAACATGCACTGCTACCTTGTGCAACGATTACTCATAGCTGCTTCCACACTGAATGTTTGCTGTCCTGTTTACAGAGAAAAGCTGTGCTCCATCTAATTATAGAAATGCTTTCCTTTGATTGATTTTTCCTAAAGCTGGTGGTGCCGGTTCTTTGGAGAGGCGCAGTAAGGATGACAAGTTTGTTTAGAGCAGGATTGTTTTGTGCTGAAGAATAAGCCCATTGTCCCTATCAGAGCAGCCAACTATTTCACCCCCAGTGTTTTGACATCCATCCATCTTCGTCTGTGATGGACGTCACCAATAGCAATCAGAGCACAATGACAGTCACTCCAGGGATAAGTCGGAATGGTTGATTTACAGTTATGAAATAAAGTTAAAAGAAACAGTTATATACTTTATGAAGCAGGCAGATGGCTTAGAATTTAGTCACAATTCAGGAATGATTTTACACTGCATGTTTCTCACGTCATCATCCCAGATGCTCATTAAATTTAATGTCCTTGGTACAAAAATAGGGCTAAATTATTTAGGTATGAAGTTCCACAAAAATAATTTCTTGTGGACACAAGGCTCGACCTTAGTGTGCCATTTTTGCCAGTAATTTCAATTGGAGAGAGAGAGGCTACTAGGTAAACAATATATGGTCTTCCCAGGTGAAAAAAAATTATATTAAAAATATACTTTAAAAAAGTGTACTAAGTATATTTTCTAGATTTTGTACTATTTTCGTCAAATCCAAGTATAGTTAAGTGTACTCAATTATGTATTAACTTCAACTTAACACCTATTTGATTACACTTCAAGTGTAAATAGTATGCTAAAATGGAACAACTTTTTTTAAACTTCAAGTGCACTAAAATACACTCCTGAAAATCAAGATTCATGAGTAATTAAGCACACTTACAGTACAATTGCATTGTATTGCCATTTTAATGGAAATACACTTAAAAAGCCATTGCAGCACAAATTATAGTTGCGTTTAAGTACATTTTGTGCATACTGCTATCATACTTATAATTAGTATAAACTATGTTAATTTAGTATGCTTCTGTAATATTTCAAGTGCTCTACAAATGCACTTCCTAACTATTTTTAGTGCTTTTAAAGTGTCCCACTATGACAATAATAATGTTTTTAAAGTGAAGTTCAATTACAACCTAAATATCATAAAGACGTACTTTCAGTGCAATATTATTATAGTGTATTTTTATATTTTAAGTATATTTAATTTGTACTTTTATCCCCATTTTGTTATACTTAAGCATGAATATTGCAATTACACTACAAGTGTATTATATAAAAATTCAGTTCAAATGCACACAAACAGATTACAAACTGCATTTCAAAAAAGGATCTTTATTATTGACACAAAAGTAACACACAAAACAGATATTGGCAAAATGGGAACCTTAAACAGTCGACTTTCTTTGAAATGCCGGGAAGAGAACAATTGCGAACAACTTGTACTATATGCACATCTAGCTCTGATTTGAACTACTGGAGGCCTTGTAACTGGCATTGTTGCACTTCCTCCGTAGAAGGTCCCGGATCTCTGCCACCTCGATGTTGGGAAATCACTCCCTCACTGCATCTGTAAAACAGGAAAGAGACATTTCAATTTTATTTATATAGCGCTTTTCACAATTTGTAGTTGTTTCAAAGCAGCTTTACATTAAAAGAAGCAGGGGAAACATAGAAAAATCAACAGACAATATAAGTAGCAAAATACAGCGGCTATGAATAAACTTTACAAGCGAGCAAATTAATAATGTCTCGTATAAAAGAGGGTGCTAAGTTAAGCCAATGTTGGTTGACTCCCCGAGGTTGAAAAACCCCTAGGAGAAAAACCTCAGGGAGGAACAAAAAGTCCTAGGAGGAAAAGATATACACATATATATATGGGATGTAAACGGATAAGGAGATTTAGCGGGTTCCGTCGGTAGTCAGGCATCGGCTGGGCATCACGTTGAAGGGCAGCCAGTAGATCAGTGGTGTGTTGACCTCCACGGCAGCCGGAACTGGTCCGTTTGTCTCAATGTCCTCGGGTTTGAGGACGAGACAGGGAGAGAGAAACAAAATCCTATTAGTGTAGGGGCCATTCACATGTAATGCAAGTGTTACACAGTGTTGTGTTTTAATATATGCTCGGTTCCAGACAGGCTAGCTATTGCGGCATTAGTAAATTACCTAGACAAGTTATGTGAATGCTTTGTTCTGTACAAGCTAACTTTTGCGAGATAAGTATAATATACTAGTCAAAATATGTGAATGCTTTGTTAAAGAAAAAATTCTTAAAGAATAATTCCGGTATTAAACACTTTGAGTCTCATTTCTGGTTTGTTTTGGATGAACTACAGTGTTGGTCACTGAAATTTTGACAATGGGTCATGTCTTGACTTTTTGACTTGTTTAGAAGCGTCTCTTGACTGCTTCAGAATGGAGGTCAAGGGCCATGCACAAGCATGTCATTAAAACAACACTTAACGTTCATTTTTAAAACCGAGTGGTTTGTGGTTTTCGTTGATGATTAAAAACAAGTAGTGTAGCAAAATACAGTTTCTGTCGTGTTTTATTTGGCATTTTGTAAAGTTCCATTGACTTCTCTTGGAAATGAGACTCAAAGTGTTAAATGGCAGAATTATCCTTTAATGCAGTGGTTCTCAATCCTGTTCCTGGGGACCCCCTGCTCTGCACATTTTGTATGTATTCCTTATCTAACACACCTGACTCTAATCATCAGCTCATTAGATGAGAGCTCCATGAACTAAGCAAAGTGTGTCAGGTTAGAGAGACATACAAAATGTGCAGAGCAGTGGGTCCCCAGGAACAAGATTGAGAACCACTGCTTTAATGGACCATTTCACCCGTAGAAACATTAATCTTTATTGAAAGTGTCTCATATTTGTAGTGGAAATGTAACATACATTTCGAATTTGGTGCCTATTTGACTGAAAAAGGGGTGTTTGTAGTCTCACCCCCTCAACAAAGATATTGGACTTCCTTCTTTCAATGATGCAAAATGATGATTTTTACATCATTGAAAGAAGAAAGTGCAACACTGAAATCTGTATTTCTCCTGTCTCAGGAAATGATGCACGAACATTCAAAAACATGACTGGGGTTCTAAAGATACTAGGCTTAAAGGAATAGTCTACTCATTTTCAATATTAAAATATGTTATTATCTTAACTAAGAATTGTTGATACATCCCTCTATCATCTGTGTGCGTGCGCTGCGACGCTTCGATAGCATTTAGCTTAGCCCCATTCATTCAATGGTACCACTCAGAGATAAAGTTAGAAGTGACCAGACACATCAACGTTTTTCCTATTTAAGATGAGTAGTTATTTTGGTGGTACAAAATAAAACGTAGCGCTTTTCTAAGCGGATTTAAAAGAGGAACTATATTTTATGGCATAATAGCACTTTTGGGAGTACTTCAACTCGCCTGAAAAATCCGCTCCCCTTCTTCCTCTCATAATGGGAGAGGGAGGGTGTTACTGCGCCGAGTCGAAGTACTCACAAAAGTGCTGTTCCGCCATACAATATAGTTCCTCTTTTAAATCTGCTTAGAAAAGCGCTACGTTTTATTTTGTACCACCAAACTTGCTCGTATAACTACTTGTCTTAAATAGGAAAAACGTTGATGTGTTTGGTCACTTCTAACTTTATCTCTAAATGGTACCATTAAATGAATGGGGCTAAGCTAAATGCTATCGAAGTGTCGCAGCGCGCTCCAGCGCTTACGTGCACGCACACAGATGATAGAGGGATGTATCAACAATTCTTAGTTAAGGTAATAACATATTTTAATATTGAAAATGAGTAGACTATTCCTTTAATACAAATGGGTGAAGTGTCCCTTTAGATTTAAAGTGATTGACTGTGTCTGATTCACAGACATCAGTTGGCAAATCATTTCAGAGCTTAGACACTTTTGATATTCTAGGAATAATTAAGAGACCAGAATTTTGCGACCGCAGTGTACGTGTTGGATTGTATTCTGATATTAATTCTCTAAGATACGAAGGTGCTGGGCCATTTAAGGTTTTATAGGTGATTAATAGTATTTTTAATTGTATGCGATATTTGACTGGTAGCCAGAATGACATGGGCATGAATTAAAACAAGATTAATGATTAAACTTACATCATTTTAACACAGAAACCTCTTCAGCATCAGCAAGGTCGACCACATGGTACATGACCTCTGTAAACACAAACATGGATAGACATCATATTAAAAAAGAAGGCAATCATACAACTTTAAAATATATTTTGACTCCAAGCTTCTTTACAACAGCATCTAACGTTAGTTTATCTTAAACTTAACGTGAAGCTGGCTTAAGTTGGTTACTAAACAGAATAAAGCTATTAAAACAGGCTTGCAAAATAAGCAGCATCTATCAGAACTACAGCAATGAGCTTTTAAACAACAAGAGATCGTCTATATCGTTTAAAATAGCAGAAAGAGCCATTTGCTACAGTTAGCTGAACATCTCCAACACAAGTAATCTTGCAGTTTTATTTAAGTTTTAAACATCGAATTGATTCGTTTATCAGGCATTTTGCATGTAACTTTGCTCACTGAAAAACCGCATGTTGAACTTACTAACGTTAAGTTACTGTGTACCGTCACAGTGATGTTTCCTGTGTGTGCTTTAAATTAAAACACTTCTCGCATAAAGACAAAAATAATCACAGTGAAGAACAAAATAGGAACAAATACGGAACAGATCTGCGCGATGTAGAGGAATGAAAGTCAAACTTACCTCAGCCGTACTGTTTAGCATGAAAACGAAAACCGAGTCACTCAGTAGCGGTTTGAATAATGCCGTTGATCCTGATTGGTGGGAATGAATGGGTGGGTGCAGGTGCATTCTGGGAATTGAAGTCTTTTGCCCTGGCGTTCACATGCTGCAGATGTAAATTTGACTACGAGTTCCAAGATGCATTGGATGTTTCAAATGTTTTTTTTTTCTTCATTATTTTGGATCCTCTGCTTGCACCTTATGTACTTTTTATAATCTGCGTTTTCACACGGATTTGTTCTTTATACTTTATCAATAATAAAAATATAAAATATTTTTATAAAATGTATAACGTTTACAAAACATGTTTAGTTGACAAACATGTTGACAGTTATTTTCAGTGATGCTCAGATTTTCTTAAATAAAAAAAACTTTATCAATTAAATCACATTAGCATAATAATACATGTATTTAGTAAACGCACTTGTAGATATATAATGTTTTTATCCAGTTTTTATGTTATGTGTGCTGCCTCGAACCTCCCACCCAGCTTTGAAAACAGAGACAGCACCTCTGTCATTAACCCTTCACACCTCACAACCAGCACTCCTCACATCCAGCTTTGAGGATTCCTGGAAACTTCCACCAGTTCCTATACACAAGGTTTCTGGATGTTTCACGAGTTTACTTCTGAGTACGTTTCCAAGCACTCTGCCTCATTTATCTGGCAAACCTAAAGTTTAGCAGGGATTTCCCATCCGTATTTGTCCGGATACAGCTCTTTTGATGCAGTGTATACATTTTATTATTCTAACGTATTTTATGAAAGTACTCTGATATGCAACTAAAAATACACTTATTTTAGAGTGTACCGTATAAAGTGTACAGAAGTCACACTTCTAATGAAGTGAGATCATAGTACACTTTAAAAAAGTAAATTAACAATTAATTTCCAAAAAATATACTTCCCATAAGTATATTGAATTGTCACTCTAAGTATGTCAAATTTAATACACTTAAAAAAAATAAACTTCTATACAATTTAAAATACATTGACAACAAAGTACACTTTCAAAAAGTACATTTAAAAAATAAATTAATTACTGGTAAATTAGTATACTTATTTTTCTGGACTCTTAAGTTGAACTTAATTACATCTTTTTTTGAAGTATACTTTCAAAAAGTACAATTAAAAGATAATTGAATTTCTGGTAAATTAGTATACTTATTTTTGGACTCTTAAGTTGAACTTAATTACATCTTTTTTGAAGTATACTTTCAAAAAGTACACTTAAAAGATAATTGAATTACTGGTAAATTAGTATACTTATTTTTTTGACTCTTAAGTTGAACTTAATTACATCTTTTTTGAAGTATACTTTCCAAAAGTACATTTTAAAAATAATTGAATTACTGGTAAATTAGTATACTTATTTTTTGGACTGTTAAGTTGAACTTAATTACATCTTTTTGGAAGTATACTTTTAAAAAGTACATATTAAATACTCTTTAAATTAAGTACAACAAGTAGAAGCATACTTGTTTTATACTTCATGTACTTCAATCATATTTCTAATACACTAAAGTATACTACTTTTTTACCTGGGTTGTTAACAGTGTTTTAGGGCCTATATATTTAAGCAAAATCACTTGAGTAGGAGTGTGTCTTGTTCCGAGTGAAAACAGTCGTGGAAAACCGCTGTATGTGGCCATGTGGAATATGTGCACATATCTTGCGGAATATTATAATATTGGACAAGTATGTGGTCAGATATTAAGCAACAACTTAACCACATCCTAATTTGACCTGCGTCACATTATGATGAAGCACCGTCTTTTAAGGAACCCATTGCATACTTTTAGTTGTAAAAAAAGAAATTAAGTCACCATAACCTTGTACACTCCTACGAAATGAGTTACTCTGAACAAAACAAGTTCAAACAAAGGGCTCTCATTTCTTATGCTCCAAAGGTTTGTACACTACTGTGTAGCAATATTTGCATTTAAATTTCTTAAAATTTTACCAAGCTAAAATTTCCAAAACATGACAGAAAAGGACAAGTAAAGGTCATTTCTGCATGGGAGCTCTTGTGAAAGGATTGTACAGTATTTCTCCTCAGTTCCTCCTGGCACACAGTCAGTGAGGAAGAGCTGGAGATTCTTGTTAATAGAGGCACAAGGGTTGTGGCTGGATGAGAGGGTTGTAGTGGTGGGTCAGGATTATGCAGTACCGGCGCCCTCTTGTGGGCTTTAGACTAAATTACTGTCAATAAATACATAAATAAATATAAATGTAAAATTCAAAATGTCAAACTTCAGGAAAACCAGTCAGAAAATCAATTAACAGTACAATAATGAACATACAGTATAATTAAAATATGGGCGAAATTTAGGGTGCAATGATCATTTTTGCCCACTTGAGGGCATACACTACCAAAATTCTGCTAAAATATAAAAGCAGGGAACACATTTTTAACCTCAAAGGGGCTCTAAAGATGCTTCATGTCAACATTAACATAGCTCTTGGAGCTTGGAGCTTTACATTCTTCAGAAACATACATTTAATGTGTAGATGTTGCTTGGAGTGCAATGTTTAATTTATGATCAATTTGCTACCATGCTTATCTATTCAGCATGATAATTTCAGATCATTTTATCAGTTCAATAAAATGATCAATAACATCTAAACTAAGTGTATTTTATGTAAATAAATGTGAATCTGCCTGTGAAAACCCATTAAAAGTCTTTATATTTTGTGATTTTCAACATAAAATCATCCTACATAAAGAACATTCTGTGAAAATATAACCTTGAAATCTTTAATATTGTATGTAAAAACCAATGATTGAAATAACATTTAAGCATTTAGCAGACACTTTTATCTAAAGTGTCTTAGAAAGATTAGGAAAAGTTATGTTTTATAGGGAGGCAATATAAAGTACAAAAAACTTGTATCTTGCTTATACCACGATACAAGTTTTCACTATTCCGAAACAATACCTGTTGAGAGAAAAACTGAGTTAGTGTTTGTTTTTACTGAAAAGAGAAAATAATGATGATAATATAATAATAAGATTAAAACTTTAGCATTTATTTCACAGCAAGGGTAAAAAAAAGTAAGAGATAAAATATGTGAAACTCTTTTCCTTTCCAGTGGGCTAAATTTATCCCAAGTGTAACCTTCAGTATTGTATGAGTAAAATACATTACATTAAAATACATTACAAGAAAAGGGTGTGAATGAGAGCATCACGGCTGATTTAACGGATGTGCTCATCAAGAATCAAATGTGACATACTCCCAATTCTTCTTTCCAAAGGAAAATCAAGCAAATCGAGAGCAGCTGTGTGGGGGAGCTCTTGAGAGTCATAAGATCTATTTCTGAATGGAGGAAATTCCATGTATCTTCCCAGAATGTGTGGGTTGTATGTACTGTATGCGTGTGGTTGTAAACGTAGGACCTTGCTCAGAGAGAGTGATCTTGTTCGGAGTACACTTGCATTGGTGCAACTGAAAGATGAGAAGATGGATGGATGGATGGATGGGTGGATGTATGGAAATGAAATGTTTTTTTTAAAGCATATTTGCTGTGAGATCTTATAACTGCTTGAGCTTGTTTATAACTCAACCTTTTATCAATTTACACAGAAAACTGTACACCATTTATAGTTTAAAACAGGTACAGCCGTACAAATAAGCAGTTTAGGAGATCCTGGATGCTCGCACACAGTGAATGAGATGAGGAGGTGCAAAGGTCATCCTGTCTGGGCAGTTACTGGGCTTTATTCACCGTGACAGAAGGTCCTGGAAATTAGGTAAAGTTTGGCACAATCATAAGCCCTCGCTCTCTCAAGCTCTCGTGGTATTAAATTAAGCCTGGCCAAAGCCTGGAGAGGATTTTGAGCATTCACAGTCCCCAGTCTTTCCATACCTGACTGAACTTCAGCTTGCCGGCAACATGGCCGTGAGTAGATCCCCTTCGTTTGCTGGTAAGTCAGGACAGCCCTGTTCACACATAATTGCCTACACAGTTTCTCAATGTTTAAAACATGAGTAATGACGTCAACTGCAGTTACCGCGTGTTAACAGCGCACGGAGGCGCTTGCTGATAAATGCTCGCGCTGACCACACACAAGTATATAACTTCCATATATTTAATAATTATATTAAATGATTAATCCGAGTGTATACAAAAACTTATAGATGTTCACCTGTTTGACGTTTTCTATGAAAAAAATACTTTTAGATGTTTTATGTATATCCTTCTATATGCTTTATTTTTAGTTTATTTGCAACATTTTCGAGATATTAAATGTTATTAAATATCACTTATTTCAGTTTATTGCATGTACAATATAGATATGTAGAAATGTCTTAAACAACTGTGGAGCTTGTTTCTTTATTTCTTTAGGTATATTATAATTTCGTGCCATTTATACGCATAAAAAATGGTTATATAGGCTATTTTCATAAAATTATCGACTTGATGGATAGGCAAGTAAAAGTTTGCCCGTTTTTTATCAACAGATGCGCTGAAGTGTGTTGTGAGTGGAGTCAGCGCTGCGTTAAGTGAATCTTCCTCTATATACAGTGATTTAGTGGATGTTTCTGAAGTTATTGACTCCATTGGCTGCACCTTTGATGAATCTTTTGATCTTATTGAAGACCCTTTACATCATGTGAGTATAGCTAATGTAGTAGAAAACACCTAAACTTTCAAGTTCTTTTCAAGTGTAAGTTTATTGATTAACATATTATTTAATAATATATATATATATGTAGCTAAATGATACAACATTTAGTAAGGTGTTTATTTTTAGTTTATTAATGATCATTTATTTTCTTTTCCTGCTGCCTTGTTTTCGGTTTTTATTAAATGCATTACGAAATCAATAAAAAAATACGCTGTATATGTTTTAAAACAAGATTTATATAGCATTATTTCAGTACCGGATGTGGGTGGAATCTTTCTGTATCGATTTTTCTCTTTGCGTCTTGAACCTGTTGGCGAGTCCATCTTTACGCACGCACGCTCGCTTCTTCGGCGCGTTAATGATGCGCTCGGGCGCTTGGAGACGCTCAGGTATCTCCAGGGACAATTAGGTTGAGACGAATCCGAAGTTTCTGTGGAGATGCGTTCTGTTGTGCGTGAAGCAAAGCTTCGCACTTCCCAGTCAACAGTGCCAAAAGCAGACAGACGGATGGATTTCATGCTTTGCGAGATAGATGGATAAACAAAAAAGATGGATGCTGACGTTTCTGTAGGCTGACAGGAGAAACGAACATGCCACCAGTAAAACACACAATTTGCTGGAAACGCAAAGGAACTGTTGGTGTTTTATCGTGTCCTTGTGTTTTTCCTTAAGGTTAACAACATGTTGCACACAAGTGATAACAAGATACATGTGAGTATGCATTTGATTTCTAAGGATTATCAATGTTAGGCTGCTATAAGAATGCTACAGTATAGTAATACATAAAAAATAATAATCTAGAAGTAACAGGTATTAATGAAGCGTTTGTTGCTTTCACACTTTCAATCTAAATTAAAGTGCACTGAGAGCAGCTAAATTTAAGAAGCAATAGTCTGACCCACATCTGTCCTCACTTTGCACCCTCCCCTTTCTCCTGAGCTGAATTTGATATGTACAGACACACTGATCACTGAGCCTGCATACATTGTATTCTCCTCTCACCTGTTCAGGTGGCCAGTAACCTTATGGATATGGACCAGGACCCTCGTAAACGACTCTACTTCTCTGATGGGCGAAGAAAAGTGGACTATGTGCTCGTCTATCACTACCGAAAGAGGTCCCTTGTCAGGGGGTCCCCTAGTCAACATAGACTGTCTATCATTTCTAATGGAAGTTATCCTTTGGGAGTGGAAGAGAAAGACCCAGAGGGAGGGAAGGAGGAACCCGCAGAGGTGGTGTTGAACATCGGACCCCCAGACCCAGCTGATGGGGAGAAAATCATAATCCGAGAGGAGTTTGAGGGCAATTTAAAGGAAGCTGGGCTGGAAATTGAGCATGATAAAGAGGTAAGCTTAATTTAAATTGATTATATTTATAGAAATTTTCTGATCATCTCATTTCTTTTTATTGATGATATAAAACCTTTTAGTTTGAGATAAAATTGATATACCTTTTGGCAAATATATGTAATAAGGGTTTTTGGATCACTGGAAAAATCCCACATCTGACATATTTTAGAAAAACATGTACGTTTGATTAGTAAAGTTCTCAGAGTGACCGTCTTTAAGCATTTTGGTAAAAACAATTGTGAACATAGAAAGTTATTTGTGTGGCTTCAAATGGAGATCTTTGTATTTCAGTGTATTTTTTGTGTATCGCTATATGTTCATGTAGACTACACATGTACGTGTGTGTTATGGGCTGGTGAACGTGATTACCACACAGCTTTGGATAGAGTTACCATTTCACAGGGCATCAGACCAACTTGGGAATAATCTACCGTATGTATTATTGTTTAGCTTGTTAGCCATTACTCTTAAAGATGGCGTATTATTAAGTAATTGCACTATATTTGTATAGTATTAGAGATGGTCCCAAAAGAACTCTTTTTCATCTGTGGCTAATGAGTTTGTTTTTGCGCTCCATCTGGGGAATCTGGTGAACCCTTGGTCATTATTGTCAATTAGCGTTCAATCTATGAAAGAGGGGGTCCCAAATTTTCATTCTTTCCACGACCCACCTAAATACAATCTACAGCATCACAGGATACACCAAATTTTTTATATTGAAATTGAGAGAAATACACATTCAGTCTCATTTATTAAAGATTATAATTTTTTCTTGCATTGCATGAAAGTTATAAGTCACACTCACAGGTAAATTTGTAACAATAGCCAACAACACATCGTATGTGTCAAAATTATCATTGGGATATTAGGTAAAGATGATGTTCCATGAAGATATTTTGTAAATTGGTAAATGTTTAAATATATAATCCAATTTTTTTGCACCCTCAGATTCCAAATATTGTCCTATCCTAACAAACCATACATCAATGGAAAGCTTATTTATTCTGCTTTCAAATGATGGTTACATTTCTAAAGGAACCCTTATGATCGGTTTTGTGGTCCAGGGTCACATTAATGTTGAATTGCAATAACAAAAAAACCTTGGTAAGACATCAAAACCATTGTCATTGCAAGTCTTTAATTGGACTAAACTTTTTATGTCATACATTGCTTATGATTGCGTGACCCACCTCATCAAAATGTGCGACCCACAAGTCTCTCCTGTCCCTTGCATTAAACTGTGTTCTTTGTTATTGTTTTCTGTTGTCATTTTTCTGTGTTGTTTTGAAATGCAAGTGTTTTTTTTCTGTGGGGTGATTAACTGCTAACACTTGTGGTGTGAAGCCAAGTAAGATTACCAGGTTGGTAATAGTAGTGATTGTCTTCTCTCGCGCTGAGAAGCGAGGAATCGGCTGTTGACAGCACACTGAGTTAACTGTACCCTAGTCTAAAAGGGAGCACATTTCTTCTCTAAATTTAACTGTTTGCTATTTGTCTGTTTGTCATTGCTGTAAACAGTAGATGTTCATTTTTAATCTCGGACTTAAATGTTTTATTAAACTATTAACTTTTAAGCCAAGTGAACAATTTACCACAAATGGGAAGACTTGTGGCAAATTGTGCCATCATTTTCATCATTGCTTATTTTAAGTCAATCAGTCATCTTCCTCATTTTCTATCTGGTCATTAACATAGCAGATTATTATCCCAAGAATCATGGCTGGTTCCAGTTATTTGGAGGCCCTAGGCAAAATGTATGTTGGAGGCCCTTTACACCCCTCTAATTTTCAGAATAATGTGAGAAAGTGTCATTAAGTGTTTTTTCTTAATGAAAAAATATTCATCCAATTTACTCAATTTTTTTAAGGTAAGTGGTTGAAATCAATTTATTTAAGCTACATTTAAACAAAAAAGATAAGTAAAGTAAAATAAAAAACTTTTGTTTAAATGTAGCTTAAATAAATTTATTTCAACCACTTACCTTAAAAAAAATTGTTAATTGAATGAATCATTTTTTTCAGCGTACCCTGTAAGAAATCATTTAAGCACAGTTATCAAACATGTTTTTCCCCATTTGTTTTTTTTATCAAGTAAACCATTGGATTCAATTTATGTTACAATTTAATAAGAGATTATGCAAAACAACATTTTTTTGTTGTTGTTGTGGATGCAGTAATTTACATAAAAACAAAAACCCTAACCCTAAAAATCTACAGATGAACATTTCCTAGACATTATTTCAGTAGATGAGCATCAGTATCTTTTATTGTTTTTTATTTTAGCTGGGTTTTACTGAACAAATATACAGTATACAGTTATCTATTATAGACTATTCATATATTATGTATTGAATGTACCTTATATTTACCTTAAATATCCATACAAATCAGCTGCTACTGGAAGTTGAATAATTAAATTGTTGGATAATTGTTCAAAAATATGCATCATGTTTTCATGATCTGAAAACTAAAATAAAGTGTAGAGGACAAGAAATACAGACTTTAAATACAAACTTTTTTATCTTGTCATGAAAAGACGTTGATACACAGAACAAAGCCAAGTTTATTTTTTTTCAATGCATTAAAATCATTTCAATATACCTGCAACATGTACTGTATTTGCTAAGCAGGAAACAAAGGAGAAAGTGATAGTAACTTTCAGTGTCACTTAAAATCAGAAGCTGCAGAGTTTTGATTATTGATCATCATATAAGCTAGGCTTCTTCTGACTTCATTTGAGAAATCATACAGGAGAGTCTGCTTATCAGTCATTCTTGCTGTACTTTAATGTCATCCACCTGCCATTCTTGCCGCACAGCATAAAGTGGAACTCACCTTTAAACTTTGTCTATTGTTGTCAGTAGTGATTGGTGGACTACACACATGGATTTAGTGGTTATGGAGGCCCACCTCCAAGCCCCGAGGCATTTGCCTACTCTGCCTATAGGTAGCGCCGGCCCTGCCAGGAATAAGTGTAAAAATTCTGCTCTAAGTTTCCTGCTCTCATTACATGATCTTTTGAGGTGAGTTCGGTGATTGTTACAAGTACATGTGGTCATTCTGCATGAATTATTTAACTGTTAGGGGAATTTGATTGCAAACAGTTTGAACAGGGACATGAGGTCACACTGTGTACAGTCACGTCTCAGTTTACCATCACTCTGACATTGCACTTTTGCAAATCTAGTACTACTGCAGTTAGAGCTCTATGGTGTTTTGACATTATAGGGAGTTTTGTTTTGAAAATCTACAATGCTCAAGGGACACTAGCTGCTACTGGTATCATGGCAGGACCAGCTATGTTTGTTTGATTTTACATCCTCAGTCTGATGGATAACATTGCTATTCTACAGAGGCAGGAACAGCCAAAGTATCAACAAGACCAGAAAGAAGACATGGTTAGAAGTTTTTTGTTATCTGCCACCAGTTTCTAAAGCAAACGATTGCTGCTTTACGAGCGTTCATGCCTAAAAACGTTTCTCGTTTGGGGTTAGAGTTAGAATTCTTGTTGTTAATGGTGAAGAATGTGTGCATGTTTATGTTGATATGTGTTTTCCATTAAAACATTTTTCAACCAAATAGCGAAACCAATTGATGCTTGAAAATGTTTTACATTTTATTTATTACTGTCAATAACAACTAGATGGCCACACATAATTCCTACATTCTTATGGTTAGTTTACACTTAATGAATGACCACAAACGGCAAAAAACTCGTCCATTCCAAATTAGGAATTCTGTGTTTGTTGCCGTTTGTCGGGTGCCTGTGAATATTTGTCTTTTCTTTAATTAATAATTTCAAATGTCAAAGACGGGGTGAAACTGCCACGAAGATCCGTTTCTGGGAAGGGGTCTTTGTAAGCCCTCACAAATGTCAATCGCACCCGGTTTCTGTAGCTATGGCCCTCTCTCAGACTGCGCTCAAATCGACCTAATTGCCTTACCCTGCTGAGATGAAGTACTAATTGGAATATCTTATCCTAATTAACCTTCTCAGATCCACATGTTATTTTTATCTCTCCTTTGAGTGCGAGCGAGTGTGTGTATGTGTGAGTGAAGAGGGCAGAAACGCAGGGGATGGAAGAGGATGTCCTCAGGTTTCTGTCATCTGTTTTTGTCTCATCACTCTCATCTCATCTCTGTCTCTCTTTCAGTTTAATCTTTCATTCTTCTTAACACATGCTTCTCTAGATGGCATAGCTGACCACTGCCAGACAGATCCAGTTACTGCCATCTCTTCATGCACAGAAAGCAGCTTCAGTGTTGGGTTTCATGTATACAACTTGTAAAAAGAGATCATTTCAATACCCCCCAAGTTTATGTAATATATAGTCTCTTTTTAGAGACTGTGGTGGGCTTGATGACAATTGATTGTCAGTGATATTGTCTTAAGGGAGTATTTTGGTTATGACAGCATTTGTGCATCCGTTGCCAAAAACAAACATTTTAACTCGGTCCAAACACATAGGGCTTGTGGGAAGAATGGCACCTAGTGATATATTAAAATTGTGATAGAATTATATCAATCAATCAATCAGTTTATTTATAGAGCACAATTAAACACAACTGCCGTTGACCAATGTGCTGTACAAAGCAAAGCATTAAACCAATATAGGACGACATAAAACCAAAATATCACAATTAAGAACAGATAAAACACATTACCAAGGACTTGAGGTCGTAAAACATATTACCAAGGCAATCACACGCAAAAAAAACCCACATAAAACATTACTAAGGCAATGAGGTCACAAGTCATGTAGCGTATGCCAACTCAAATAAATAGGTTTTCAACTTAGATTTAAAAATAGGTAGTGTGGGGGCAGTTCTGATCACAGTGGGCAGGCTGTTCCAGAGTCTAGGTGCCGCTATAGAGAAGGCACGATCTCCTCTAGTCTTCAGCCTTGACCTAGGGACCACTAAGAGCCTCTCGTTGGCCGATCTGAGGGCTCTCGTCGGTTGATGGACTGTCACCAGCTCAGAGAGATAAGGTGGTGCTATTCCATTTAATGACTTAAAAACTAGTAGCAGTGCAGAATCCTATAATGCACAGGTAGCCAATGGAGTGATTGAAGGACAGGGGTTATATGTTCCCGTTTCCGAATATATATATATATAATTATATACAGTAAGTCATTTTCAGGGGGCACATTTTCCCGCTTAATAAAAAGTTAATTTCTGACATTGTTTTAGAGTTTATTAATACACATACATTGCAGCAGGTAGCAAGTTTGCAAGACTGTTCTTAAAATAGATTAAAACTATTATTAAATTATTTTCACATGCTGAAAGATACATTCATTGGTAGTAGACATGACAAATTCTCTATTAAACCGTTTGTAATATAGAGCAGGGGTCTTCAACATTTTGCCCGCAGGCACCAGGTTACCCGCACAGAGTCTGCGACGTGCCCGCCAAAGCACATTCTATTAATAGTCTCAATTGTAATATTTATTTATTACATATTTTTTATATTAGCTTGGCTTCTTTTATGTATGTTAACATTTTAAACAATAATTAAAAATTATTCACAAGTCAATAAAATCAACAAATAAAACAAAAAAGTTTTTCAAAAAGTAGCCCTCCAGATTGTTTTGTCCATTTGCTCACAAAAAGGTTGGAGACCCCTGGGTTAGAGCATTTTAAAGTGATTAGCCTCAACTAAAGTTGACATTAAAACATCATTCAGTTGCTTGGCCTTGCTTTGCTTTCAACATTTAAAATGATGCAACCTCTAAATGGGTGTAATACATTAAACTTTTAATTTTTACTCCACAGAGCAAGTTCCACGGCCATGCTTTCGTTCGCCTACATGCACCTTGGAACGTGCTGAGCAGAGAGGCAGAGTTTCTCAAGATCAAGGTGCCCACAAAGAAGGTAAGTTATAGAGGGCTCCCAGGAGACACCTGACTCACTCGGGCACATCCTTGTGTTCTTCTGATGTCCCTGCATGCGTTATTTAATGTCTCTGATGGATGTATGAGAGAAAGCGTACAAATATTTGGTCTGCCTGTTTTTTCCTCCATTATCTATCTGCATACGTGCATCAGGCTCACGACTTTCTATGCACTGTGCCTTTGCTGCTAGTTTTGACTGTGCAATATAATACTTTTCTAATATGAATCATCTCCTAATCAGAGTTACGAGTTGAGGGAAGATAAAGGTCTAGTTGCCACCATGAACGAAGTGTGGCGCAAGATAAATCGACCGTTCCAGCCCAACGTTCCCCATCAGGAGCAAGAGAACAGCCGCACCAAGTTCCTTTCTCACTGTTTCTCCCGGGACAAGCTCCATCTGTGAGAGCCTTACTTAGTTTATGGTGTTGTTAAATATGTTTGCCAGGCTCTCAGATTTGACTTGCACATCTCATTTTTACTTTTGGCTTTGTTAGGTACAACATCAAGTCAAAAGACACTTTCTTTGAAAATTCCACAAGGAGCCGAATAGTAAGTACTGCTTTAGTTATAAAATCGTTTTTGTTATGCTGGCATGGTACTGTTCAATGTGAGACGTGTTCTTTAGTTGTTGAGCAGAGTACATGGTATACAAAAGGGAACACAAGTTATCTGCTACCAGCAGGAGACTGAGGTCTCTAGGCACTGCTCCTGGAAACCAATTCCACAGGGAGTTTTCCGGGAGCAATTTACAGTTTTTTTTGTTGTTGAGTATCTCTCTCTCTCTCTCTCTCTCTCTCTCTCTCTCTCTCTCTCTCTCTCTCTCTCTCTCTCTCTCTCTCTCACTGACTCACTCTGACTCACTCTTAGGTGTACGAAATCCTCAGACGTACTGCCTGCACACGGACCTGCCAAACCATGGGTTAGTAATGTGTTAATACATAATCTAATCCAGAGAATAGTCAAGCCTAGAATTAGAGTTTTGGATGGCGCGACTCAAGCCATATGCTCCTTTGGACGATGCCACCGTACAGACGGTCCGCCAGGGGCTACTGGGAGAGCAACGCTATCCCGCCGAAGGGACAAATTCCTGCTCTCTATCACTCTGTCCTCCTCCCTTCCCAGATCCCTTTCATTTCTCACTCTTTTTCATACAAGGCGAGTAAATTGGGTCATAAAGTTCCAGGATTGGGATTCGTATTAAAGTCGGGTCCATTGAGGTGAAAAGAGGGGGGTTGCGGTTATTGGTGGTCTTTCCAGCTTGTTGCTGTGGAGCTCCTTTATTAATTGAGGGCTAATCACGAGAGCGTACGTGACGCTCCTTTGAGGACTGAATAATTACTTTGATTAAAGCCAGTGTTCTACATGTCAGCTTGCTTTCGCCTCGAGAACGCGAGCTGCCGGCTTTACAGAATGCGATGAAGTTGGGTCACTGTAAAGTCATAGCAGTCAATCATTATTCTCACGGGTGATGTTGAGTATTTTAAGGTTCTCTGCTTCCTTACAGGTATCACCACGCTAATAGCTAATGGCGTTTACGATTCAGCCTTCCCACTGCATGATGTGAGTTGTTTTTTTAAATTCCTTTGCCATCTCTTCCTTCTCCGAGCCAAATACCTGTCAAGTTAAAATGAGAAATGTGTTTTTGAACAATTACAGGGGGACTTTCGGCCCACTGGTCAGGTTGAAGGAAAGAATGACAGACAGGTATTCTGCTATTGTGGTGCTGTAACTTTGTGGCAGTGGGTAAAAAATGTATTTATAAAAAATTGAATTTTAAAACACTAGTTAAGATTGCTATTCTAAATACCAATATCAATAATGATCCAAAATCTACAGATAGAGTGAGTTTTTTTTTATTGTGCAAACAAGTCAAATGCAAGTGAAAGAAATGTGTGGTTAAATTCTCTATTTGTAATTGTTTCAGTTGTTACATGATGAATGGGCAAGATACGGCGCTTTTTACAAGTATCAGCCTGTTGATCTCATCAGGTAACCAACAAATCACTTTGACATATTGGATTACATTAACATTTGATCTACAGTATCTCCTTTTATACTAAATGTTATAATCTTTGACCTCAGGAAGTACTTTGGCGAGAAGATAGGTCTCTACTTTGCTTGGCTTGGCCTCTATACTCAGTTGCTTATGCCTGCATCTGTGGTGGGCATCATTGTGTTCTTCTATGGCTGGGCCACTGTGGATACAAATATACCCAGGTACATGTCGTCTCATTTGTGGGTGGGCCCAAGACAACTACAAAGAGAGCAATCCACTATTATTGAGATATTAAAATATTAGAACAAGCTAAATTTAGGTGTTTATTTTGTTGATGGTTTTGCATGTGAATAATTCACAATGGATTTGTGCCTGAGATAGTCCCAGGGGAATAGAGGGGGAATGTTGTGATCTTTGTAAAATGTTTTTATACTGGCGTGAGCACATAGTGTGCCACCTAATAATATTTTTGGGGCCTTTATAAAACCTTCTCATCCAGGCAAATGTTTTCCAAGGTCATGTGATAAAATAGTGTTGCATTTTTAATTGTTATTTTAGACGTTGGGGCACGTAGATGGATGAACAT
This sequence comes from Paramisgurnus dabryanus, assembly GCF_030506205.2. Classification (NCBI taxonomy): domain Eukaryota; kingdom Metazoa; phylum Chordata; class Actinopteri; order Cypriniformes; family Cobitidae; genus Paramisgurnus; species Paramisgurnus dabryanus. The sequence goes on from NC_133337.1 coordinate 12,651,004, forward strand.
GCAGCATATCAAGGGCATAATTAATTCATTATGTTGTACTGTGGCACATCAAGTTTGTGTGTTTTTTGCATGTTTCTTCCAGCCAGGAGATGTGTGATGACGGCCAGAACTTTACCATGTGTCCCCTCTGCGATCGTGCATGTGACTACTGGCATCTGAGCACAGCGTGTGGCACAGCGCGTGCCAGCCATCTCTTTGACAACCCGGCCACGGTGTTCTTTGCAATCTTCATGTCCCTTTGGGGTACGACCCTCTGGTTTCATCTTGGTTTTATTATGCTGTCAAATGGTGGATTTTCAGGTTTTACAATTAAAGTACATTTAATACTTAGTACCGTTGAACATGAGATCAACTTGAGTAGAGGTAGCATTAAAGAACGGAAGCACTACTGTCTTCATAGCAATGGATATAATGTTGAATGACTAGAGACCAGAGGTGGGTACATTGTTACATTTAATTATGTAAGATTTTGAAAATTAGACCTTTAAAAGAGATTTTTACTGGACATTTAATTTTTGTTACTTTTGTTTTAGTTTACTTCGTCGACTTTTTTAGATGAGCGAATTCAACCCTTGAATTCGGGGGCGGCTGTACAAAAAGTTCAAAGGCCGTAAATATCCAAGATGCCCATAGAACAATCCGAATGCATGACATCATCAGAGCATCAAGCGACAAAAGGACGAAACTGGTCTAAAGAGAAAAAGCAGGTGCAGCACGCGAGAAACATATCGAGTTGCAAACTGATTCATTGATGCTTAATTCCATTTATTTATTGATATTAAGTTATATATTGAGTTAACTGTGTGCATACATGCAAAGTTAATATTGACAAGATATTTGCTGCTTTTAGCTTCAATTATATATTGAGTTACTGTGTGCGTACATGCAAAGTTAATATTGACTAGATATTGTCTGCTTTTACTCTAAGTGTATAAACTGTTACTGTGTGCGTACATGCAAAGGTAATATTGACAAGATATTTTCTGCTTTTGATATTGGCACACAGTAACTCAATATACACCTTTTTAATGGAATAAAGAATGGATGAATTCATTTGCAACTCGATATGTTTCTTGCGTGCTGCACCTGCTCTTTCTCTTTAGACCAGTTTCCTCCTTTTGTTGTTTGATGCTCTGATGCCATCACGCAATCTGATTTCTCTAAGGCATCCAGGATATTTAGGGCCTTTGAGCTTTTTGTGCACTGTATTTGTTTAAAGTTTGTATATGTTGCAGTTTTACACATACATACTGTTTAAGTGCCCTCCATAAGCATTGGGAGAAAACATTCAAGAAATGTCTAAACATAAAAAGCTTATGGAGGGCACTGTATATACCAGTAGTCTCCATCATGGTGCCCGCAGACTGTGAGTTGCATGCTAAAGCAAATTCTATTTTAATATGTATTTAATATATATTTTTTATAGTATCTTGGCTTCTTTTATGTATATTAACCTTTTAAACAATGGTAAAACATATCAACAAGTAAAATAAAATAAAAACATTTTGAGACTATGTAAAAAAAGGGGGGTAGTATCACCTTTCCCTATCAATGCCTATATCTCCGGATCTTGTTGAGGGATGCATTGTGAAAGCCTGACACTGTTCTGTCTTTTGCACCCAGATGGGGTAGCAAAAGCTATACATTATTACTCGTGCACAAACCCCCAGCAGTGTGCAGAGAAAATCTATCTGTTTATCTCCTGAGATATGCACTTTCGCTTGGAGATATTAGGGGATGATTTACTTGTATGTCCACATCACCTTACTATCATCTCAAACGAATTTGTCTAGTGGAACATAGAAAAAGAAATTTTAAGCAATGTTACAGTGACCATGACAAGGATATGACAAGGGACTGTCAAAGGCACTTTAAATGTGGTCTGTATTTGATATTAGAAGACCTCCTCTTAAGCCAAACAGTATTGAAATTTAAATTACATTTCTGTCTATAAAGTCATTTTGATTTGGCACGACATCCTACAGTACTTTATATTTGACTCTTGCCCCCATGTGAACCATTTTTGCTTCTGTGTTCCTGTAAGATTGAGTTGAGCAGAATTTCTTGTCAGCCTTTATTTACTGCATGTCTCATTTCATTTTTTCAGCCGCCATGTTTCTTGAGCACTGGAAGCGCAGACAGATCAGTTTGAACTATAGCTGGGATCTGACAGGCATGGAGGAAGAAGAGGTATACATACACTGTCACACGACATCTGTAACCGAGTCACAATTGAGCGTGTTTACATATCAGGTTTGGATTGGCCAAGAGTTGGTTTATAATGACAATGTGTTTTACAACTGAAAGTGACTAACACTGACTGTTATATGATGTGACACCGTGGTAACGTCCTCATCTGAAAGAATTAATGTTAATCTCCCTACTCTATACTATTTGTGATTTGCCCCATATTATGTCATCTCACCCATTTGTTATCTCAACTTGTTTCTCTCAATGCAATCTTTTCGGACAGGATAAAGCGAAGGTTTGAGTTTGATGTGTGAAACTCTCTTCTGCTCTTTCAGTTTTTGAGTTTGCCCTTGCGTTTTGTCCTTGTGTTGCCCTGGATTTTGACTGCTTTGAATGGTTTGAAACTCCACTGTCTCTGGCTGTCTTCCAGGTCTCAGAACAAAAAAAACAATTGCCCTTTGTCCTCTTCTATCTAGGAACATCCCAGACCCAAATATGAGACGATTCTCCTTCAGAAGAGACAAAGAAAAAAGAAAAATAAGATCACCAAAAATGAGGTGGGTTAAGTTGCTTTTTACTAGCCTACATTTCATGCTAATGATCTTTTATTTTTAACTGTATACATAGTGTATAGCAGGGTTCCCCAGAGTTTAGCTTCGACTCGTTGTGCTTTGGCCCTCCAGGGTAAGATTTGGGGAACCCTGGTGTATAGGTTTCATGTTGTTTTTGTCCAATGTTGAATTTTATTAGCGGCTCATTTAAAAGATGAAGTGTGTAATTTCTGCATCCTTAATGACACCAAACTACATTGCAAAATGTAAATGATTGTTTTTAAACAGGTTGCTTAAATGCACCGGTTGAGGTTTCTAAATGCCAGAAAAATACCCAAATCAGTATTAAGGTCGAATCTGGCTTGGATGCTTAAACAAAGCAACATTCGAAGTGCCACAGAGCAACAATGTTGTACTTTTTAGATACAGTTGTCTCTGCACACTGTTCTAGAATAGAAAACTGAATTTTATAATTGAAAAATTACACACGTCACCTTAACAAAGATCTAAATATCACAGTGCTGATTCTGAATAATGCAAATGCTCTTTGTTTTTTTTTAAAAGAGTTAAGATTGTAACTGCCATGGCTGTGGGGAAGAGACGGTGCTGCCAAATGCCGTGGGCCTTTTGCTTGGCCTTCCCATCATGCATCCTTGTGTTGGCCTGAAAGCATTTGGCACCCATTTGCTTTAGGCCTCATAGTTTGCGCTTTTGCATTGGTGACTCCTAAGCAAAAAAATAAGTTAATCAGGAGGAGCATGTTGTAGAGCTCAGAACCGATGGTGTTCATGGAAAAATGCCTGCAAGTCTGATTTGCATTGTTAGCTAGAGGCTGTAAGCTAGAGTTGTGTTTTGTGTTATCAGCGTTTGTATGACGGTTAGGATCTGTGTGTTCCAGCCTGAGAGAGGTGTGGAGGAGAGCGGGGAACTGGGCAAGGACAAATGGAGACAAAGGTTACTGTCAGCTATGGCAGCTGGGAATCCGGTAAATGGTTCTCTCTCTCTCTCTCTCTCTCTCTCTCTCTCTCTCTCTCTCTCTCTCTCTCTCTCTCTCTCTTGTTCTATTTTTCTCTGTCTCACCTGTATCTCTCCAGAGCCTTTTTTCCACCTGCTTGTGTTAAAGTTTCTGTATCACTTACCATCCATCCCTAGTTGTGGGGTTAGCACGTTTTTTCCCTTGCTCTCTGACATCATTTGTGGTTGTTGTGCTGTTGGTACTCCTGGTAGATGATATGGCCCAACAATTTATTCTGGAAATTCTACTTTTTCTCTTTTACGTAATTTTGCAGTGCGTATTTTGCATGCACGGTTGAGCCTTATAACCTGATAACATGTAAGGTCATGCACATTAAACCCATAAACTGTGTTATTTTATGAGCCAAATAGCAATTAAAACAAAGCTCAGATTAGCAAAATGCTTTCTGATCCCTTCCATTACTTCATAACCATTTGCTCTCAGTAACATTTCAAGAATTAATCACAACCCATGCTCGCACATACATCTTTGGTGAGAGAATTCGAGCCCCATTTAATTTGCAAATGGTCCATGTGTCTGTCAGATGGACTCTGGGTGGGTGCTTGTGGGTGGTGGTCACACCAGGGTCGCACTAATAAGCAATATAGCCATCTCTCAGTGCCCTAATCCTCTTGTTGTAGGATGGTGCACTTCAGGTTAATACAATTAGTAAAACGCTTTTCACCTCAATGTGGCCTGGAAATTGCCTCAATGGGCAATTTAAGGAGCAGATATTGTGTTATTAAAAATATTGTGGGTCACATTGTATTAAAAGCATTTGGTTTATGAATACGGGAGTATTTATTTGTTCTTGTTTGCTTTCCATTTGGTCCTTAAGTATGGAGTTAAATTTAGAAAATGCTTAAGTTCAGCTCCAGGACATCATGCTTGACTCTTGTCTCAGACAGTTGTCCTTACATCATTCACTTGGTTAATCTGCCCAGTTATACTTTAAGGTTAAGTCGTTGTGATATGCGATGTTGCATGTAAACAGGTACACCGGCATCTGTACACTTGTTTCGGTTTGTGTGCAGTTTATAGCCCTTATAGCTTTGTTAGCGGTTCAAGCAGATTTCGGATCAGATCTGTCGCCTACATCATGGCACTTGTTCATTTTTATGTTTAGCTGCGCTGTCCCAGATATTATGGCCCGCGGTCAGTCCTGACCTAGATGTTTTTTTGCGAAACCTTAAATCACGACTATACATGTTAACAGCTTTATTCAAAACAGCCCGGACTTAGGTATGCTGTATATTTAAGAAGTTGGATAATTGCATTTTTGGTCAGCCTCAAACTGTAAACAAGTCCGTTTTTATGTGGACGGAAAAACCCTGTGGAATAAACAAGCACTAAAGGATTAAAGTAGTGCGGTCTATAATCTGTCACATATTCATAGTGAAATAAATGAGGAAGAGTCGGCAGTTAATATTCGTCGTAGAGAGGCTCTTGTTCTAACTGCTTATTTTATTTGTATGACCACAGAAACCCTCAGAATAAACCAATAAATACTAGAATGACAGTAAGTCTGGTGAAACCACCCCATCACTCATTGAACAACCACACATGTTGTGTGCACCAAAAGAGCAGATGATGAAAGGATTTCAGGGTCAGTGAGTTTTCCCGGAGTTTTAAGAATGCGTCTGCTTATTTTTCTTCACACAAGAGTTGAGCATATTTATTTCACGCTAAAGGTGGAACATATTTTGGCTGTGACTGTTTTTGTGGTAGATTTCTAGACAGGCCTGCTCTGGCACATTTAAGAGATGGAATTTAATTTAGTGCCGTTTTAAATCCTTTTCCCTATTGTCCGGTCGACTTCCCATATGCTCAGAATGAATTACACAGGTTGACCAGGAGAGAGCGCTGGACTCCATGCAAGTGAGTGTATTTGTGTGCATGAGTGGAAGCGTTCTCCCATGCTGGGCTATGCGCCAAACTACTACCAAAGTAGTCACATCTCCTCAGGACACTCGAACCCTTTGTACGCTCGGTTGGATTTGTCCTTATCTACAGCTCTTTATCATATAGCCGTGTCATCTTGGCAGCTATCTTTAGGAGACATTAGTGCCTTTGGTTATAAATGCAGCACACCCTGGCATGGCTAATTTTAGACAGCTTAAAGTTTTCATCGCCCCTTGAAACAAAGTAAGAGAGAATTTCACATCATCTTTGGATAGTTTTATACTTAGGAGAGTTTTATTCTCAGAACAGTCTCTACTCCCTGAATGTGTGGATGTGTCCTAGGAGACCACGGGATAATTTATAACTTTTGGCTGTACATTCCATTTACATTTGACCACATACATGTACTATATGACAATTGGTTGTATATTACATTGCTAAATACAAATACGAGGTAGTTCACATCTGTGATGTTAAGCCTGGACAGTGAAACTTAAAAGAGGTGGCAGAAGATGACCATCTCAGTGTTTATTCTGATCATAGCCAGCAAGCAAGTTTGTCTTTGAAAGATGTCTAGTAGTCGTCCGAACACAGCTCAGACGTCAACAACATAGCCCAAAAGTAAATTGAAAAAAAAAATGAAACAAAATAAATAAAACCACACAGCTGTTGACGTTTTTTTGCATAATGGAATATCATGCATCTCGCAAGTTATTTTGACAAAAAATATGTACTTTTTATTTCAAATGAACCAGTTTATTTTGACTTGAAGTGAATTACTCATAGTCGGACTATATCGGGTCTAAACTAGATGGTGAAATGACGCTATTGCTTGCTTGGTAACTGTGTTTATTAAACTCCATGCACTTTAGATTTAAATCTCTCAAGCTGTTCTTGTTTTGGGTCTTTGATGAGGATGATGGAAGGCTTGTCAGATTTTGTTAGTGTCTGATCATCATCATGATGATATCAAGATCTGAGTAGGAAGTCTGGGAGCTTTAATACACAATGTTACATAATTAAATTTGCCCGTCGATACTTAATCCTACAGCTGTCTTTACTCATGCGTGGGTCATTTATTAGAAGGATCCCTGCTGATCTAAAGTGTGTGTGTGTGTACCTGGTAATTATCAAGTTAAGATAGGAATACCAGTATTTTTGTGACCTTGTGGGGACATTTTGATGTCCCCATGAGGAAACAAGCTTATAAATTAAACAGGATGATGTTTCTTGAAAATGTTAGTAGTAGTAGTAGTTGGGGTTAGGGTTTGGGTTAGGTGAAGGGAATAGTTTGTACAGTATAAAAACCATTACGTCTATGGAATGTCCCCACAAAACATGGAAACTAGAATGTGTGTGTGTGCGTGTGTGTTTATTTTCGTGTAATCCTGGTCTTGTGGTCTTCATGGACTGGAGCTGAAAAGAGATGAGAGTGTTTTAAAGAGATTTCAAATCGGTCAGATGGGGCTCACAACAAAATATTTCCAGTCTCGACTTCCAAAACAAGACTATCTTCAGTCAAATCACTTTTAGACATCTGACAATTTTTTCACTCAGAAAAATCATCTTTTTATCATTTCACAAGCCAGAGCTATTCACCAGGGGACAGTTTTTAGTTACAATAAGCTGTGTTATTCTTCTGCATTGTAAAAATCTCGGTTCTCTGTGCGCCAGCAAGATGTGTGTTTTGGTTTGCAAGCGTGGGCACTGGCATTTTGGTTCTTTCTCTCTCTCTGGCTTACGATGTGGTTTTGAGGATTGAGGGAAAGATGTGTACGTGACGTCAATATGAGCATGGCATCACTGCAGGGCGACATATGGTCATGGAGGAAATCCCCACGATGGTGATCCTGTCACTAATTTCCCAAAGGGCTTAGTGTGGGACTGTTAGGAGGGTTGTGTGTCCAACTTACATGTGTCAGTGTTCTTGTAAGAGAGCTTGTGGCTATATTTGCCAGCAAACCTGAACCCATTGAAGAGCACCTATTTCACTGCCAAAAAACTTTATTTTGTGTTTTTGGTATAATACAATGTGTTCGCATGGTTTAGGGTTAAAAAACATTATTTTCCACATACCGTACATTTTTGTAGCTCCAGATTTCACTCTCTTCCTGAAACTGAAATTAGCCAGCTAATCTGTACGTTGTGATTGGCCTTAATACATCTGACGTCAGCCAGAAATGTGACGCTCCTTACCATGTTTAAAAGATTCCCTCACAATGCAATGCTAACAGGACTTAACTTACAGCGGGAGGAAATATGATAATGTTTGTCTCGTCTACATCACCAATCCCAGGAAGTAAACTGTTGCCTACAATCAGTATGTTTGTTGTAGTCCAAGAAAAGAGATTAACGTTGCAGACGTAGATCATATACTTTGGGATATGTACCTTTTGCATATCGTTAAGATGTACTAATACACAATTAAATTTAAAAACGTGTATCGGACAATAGGTGCTCTTTAATATTTCCTATTTACCACTGATCAGATTGATAGGCACTGTCATGTTAATGTGCATTTTTTTAAATCACTTTAAGTGCTATATAGAACCTATGTAGAACCAAATTGTGTTATTGTCGTTCTATAGCACTTATGGTTCTACTTAGTTGATATATAGCAGTTAAAGTGGTTCCCCTATGATTACGAGCCAGTGATCCGCTTTAATGGTTTAGTGCTATTTACCAGATGGCAGTTTTTGGACAACTGGATCTATCAGGAAACGGAGCTTAATAAAGCGATATTCTTCATTTGGACAGCTGTTATATGCTTCCGTGGAAATCCAAACCTCTGCTGTCACAGAACTGTTGAGTTAATCTGTTGATCTAAATATAAACTATAGACAAGAGCTTCACACAAGCACACAAGTGCCGTCTGAAGTTTTGATGTGCCAACCTCTTTTAACAAGACACTGGATAACACATTAGTCCAAAATTTTGGGATTCTTTTGAAGGGAGATAAAAACTGGTGAAAAGATACAAAAAGTCAGAATAAAAGGGAAGAATATGTAATATGAATGAAATTGGGGCATGTTAAAGATACAATTCCTTTCTGGGACAATTGAATACATTTGTCTGGAGAGGAGAGCAATGGAGAGGTTTTTTCCTCATGTTTTTCAAGTAAGCATGCAATATAAAAGATGGCCACTTCTGTGACTGATTACATAAATTATTTATGTTGTGTTTTCCCTTCTGTTGCCAGGCATATTTTGTTATTTATTTGACAGATTTACCCTGAATCTGCACCCACAGAATCCACAGAAGCCATGCCAATTTCGGAAGAATTCAAATGCCTGTCATCTTCCCACCCTGTGTACTCAACTCCACATAATACATTCAACCGTATTTAAATCCACAGGTTACATGTAAGCCTACTGGCTACATGCTTGTGGTACCTAACAGCATTTTTGTGGCAGTTAGTTTGTACAGTCATCTCTGCTTATCCCTGCGGCAAAATTTGATTTCTTGGCTTCCTCTGACATTTGAGCACAAGCATTATAGCAACACGAATCCTGTTGCACAGTATTTCTCAATTTAGATTTTTAAGAGGTGAACGTAGTCTATCACCGAATCACATCATGCATCTTAATGAAGAGTGAGCAATGGGTGAGACCGCAGGTCTGCAGTAACTGCACTCATTATGGAAACGGTTTGTGAATTGTGATCTGCGGCCAAGTTGCGTGACCCACATTCGTCACATTCAAAATCTGTGAGATATATTGAGGGCTGTATGTGGTTACAGTCTGGGTGCTGCGCCTTTCCAAGATCCTGGGTGCCAAGGTTTAGACACACGCTGTTGCTAGATGGTGCTGTCGGATAATGAGTGCAATTATAGGAGAGGGACTTTTCTGTTTTTGCAATACTCTGACAGCATGGGCTACCAGGCCTATGCAAAACCTTTTAAAGATATGTTTACGAGAAATGTAATGTTGCTTTCCACATAGATCACAGTCAGTAAAGAAGCTATGAAGAAGCTATGATAATTTTTTTATTAGACTTAACACTAATAACTGCTAAACATTCCTGTGGTTCTATAATAGTTTTCCACAGGAACACAATGGAAAGCTCTTTTTCTCTGTGCTATATTTCCTGCTGTCGTCAGTCTATCTCCCCATAAGAATTAGTCATTACAGTAACGTTATCTGTTTGCCCTAGAGGGATATATGTCTTGGTCAGCAGTCCTAAACTTCACAGTGAAGGTAAACTCTCTCTCTCCATTGGGAACAGAAGAGCTTACAGTAACTCTACTGCCGCTGTTGATGTATGCCTGGGCCGGCCATGTATTTAGCACAGGCTACCGATGTTGTTTTGGCTTGATGATGCTTTGATATTGATGCAAAGAAGACTGAAGATACTTAGAAAGATATTAAGGTTGTCCTAGTCTTTTCGGTTCTCAGGCCGGATGTTTTGAAGATATGATCTATCCTTGAATGTACGGAATGCGGTGGAAGGCCAGGTGTTAATGACCCTAATGTTGTCATGTTTTTACAAGAATACTCCCCCCCCCTCAATAGTTTTGTACAAGGTATTGCAGCATATTTTCCATAAAACACATCAACATGCCTACAGCCAAAGATTGTAGAGCTACATAGCTACTTTAGTTCGTACTTGGGCTTTTGGTTAATTTCAGTCTGTGTGTTATTTTCTTTAACAGCCTGGACACGAGAAGCTAACATGGAGGGATCGACTGCCTGGCTATTTAATCAACATTTCCTCCATTCTCTTCATGGTGAGCAATCCACTTTCTCTTTACTACTGATTCATATAAAAACACACACAAGTTTATGCCTTATGAAGGTTTTTTATCTGTCTGTCTGTCATTTGTCTTCCACTCTAGTTTGGCGTGACCTGCGCGGCTGTGTTCAGTGTGGTAATTTATCGCGTCACAATCTCTGCACTCATGGCGATGAACCCAGACCCAGAAGTCAAGTCCAACGTGCGAGTGACTGTAACGGCCACCGCAGTCGTCATCAACCTGGTGGTTATTCTCATCTTGGATGAGATCTACGGAATGGTGGCCGCCTGGCTTACAGAATTGGGTGAGAAATTGCTTGTGTCTCTAAATACCAACCTCAACAAAAGGCTAAAATGATCAAGAGACTTTCTTTTGCTATTGATGGTGATTATTCTTCCTTACCTACCACCACATGACATACATCTTTGATAGAGTTTCTCCTCACCACTCCTGGAATGCTTGGGAATACTCTTCTGCTTGTCAGTAGGCCGTCAGCCAGACATTTTAATAAATCAGCGTCTCTGTGGATACGTAAAGAAGGAAGGAAAGGAGAAAGCATGTGTTATCACCTCCTGAATAAGATATAGACTTTTTACTTAAAAAGTCTGACCACATATGGTCTGAGGCTCAGTGCTTTAACCTACTTCCAAACCCACTGATTTCAGTAGATTTACTGGAATTTAGGTTTTAATAGCCTGCCTTATTAATAAATGTGTTTATAATGAATTATCACTCAGATAACCGTGGTACATCTAAAAGTAGGAAATAGTGTGCAGTCCTAGCCCAGTTTGTACCCCAAACTTAACTTCTTATTTTCTCAAGAGCTCCATCTTTACAATGTTTAACCCAGCCAAACACGCAGTAAGTTACTGAGACATTTTGATAAAGATTCAGTGGATCACAACATTAAAGGAAGTTGTGGGCAGTTTTTCCAGAAGGTGTTTTAACCCCAAATGGTGTGGATTCATTTGTGTCTTCAGAGATCCCCAAAACAGAGACCAACTTTGAGGAACGTCTGATTCTGAAGGCTTTTCTTCTTAAGTTCATGAACGCTTATGCACCTATCTTCTACGTGGCCTTCTTCAAAGGGAGGTATGTGGGCAATTTCTGATTCTGGAAGCTTTTCATATTGTTACAGTTGTGTAAACACATTGGTTAGGTCATTCACTTCTTGACCTACTGAACCAAAGCTCATGCCTAGTTCCTGTGTTTTTCAGGTTTGCAGGCCGACCCGGTGACTATGTTTATATCTTCAATGACTACCGTATGGAGGAGGTGATTACAACTTTGCATCCCATGTCATTGTTTTGACTGTTAACTTCAATGTGGATGGTTATATGATATAGATTTAATTGAAATAAACTCTTTTTTTTCAGTGTGCTCCTGGAGGCTGTCTTATTGAACTCTGCATCCAGCTAAGCATCATCATGCTGGGGAAGCAGCTTATTCAGAATAACATCTTTGAAATCGGTATTCCGTAAGTTTCTGCCGATCACATTGAACATTCTCTTAACACTTGATCCAAAAATGTTTGCTTTCACATTCAAAAGATTCATTTGATTACTCATGTCATGACTTCTTTAAGTTCTACTCCTGCAAAAATCGGTTTATAAAGACCAAAAATGCCTGGACTGAAAGGTGGACTCCACTGCTTCATTTTGTTTTCTGTCTCTTTGCCTTTCTTTGCACACACAGACACAGATTTTGTTCTCCAGACCTGTCCTTGTTGTCTTATAGGCCATACAGTATTCCTGTGTTATTTCACAAGTTTGTACAAGTGATACATCACGTGAGAGAGAAAAATAAAATGCAAATCAGAGTGACTTGTGTGTATGCAGTACAGCCTGTACTTGCATATGAACACAGACAGACCAACCTACTGTAAATATTGTGATAGTGGGCCTTAACTTACTGATTACCATAATTTACTGTATATTGTGCGGTTGGGTAAACAGATATTAGTGCATGAGCGTACAGAGATAATGTGAATTGGCCTGCGGGTCACAGAATGTACATTCTAAGCCGTGACTCCATTCTCTGGAAATCCCTTTTAAATTTTTATTTTTGTCCAATCCATTGTGTGTATTCTTTTCCTTGTATCTTATTCCTATACAATGAAAACCTGACACTGTTCCTAGGAACACTGGACTGGCTCTTTGGTGTGCCGATATTGTCGTAGATCCAGTTGGTTGCAAATTATCTGATAAACAAAAAATGTTTTCAATAATGATTCATCGGGGTGCTAACACTTCACTTTATCTCTACGATGTTGTCATGCAGTTGGCATGAATCAATTACCTTGCACAACATTTGGTGACAGCGGTAAAATGAGCTCACCCCTGCCTCAGGCAAGGGGTCCGGAAGTACAAGATGCACCCGACTTCTGTTTCTCGTAACTCAACTTACATCTAGGGTTGTCACGATTGTGAAATTAGGCTGACGGTTAATTGTGTAATAAATTGTGGCGATTATGAAGGTTAATTGCCTGTTTTAGGGCTTTGGCGATTATGACGATTAATTGTCTGTTTTATTGCTTTGACATTTAATTTTTTTGTTTGTTCATGAAATAATTTTCACACATTGTTGTGATTATTTAAATTAAATCTTTTGCAAGGTTTTACCTGGCAGTATATATTAATACATAACACACAATCTGATACTGTCTCGTTTATACAGGCACTGCAGCTCCCCCTTGTGTTTTTTAGAGAGATGTGCAATCATTGCGGCGATCTGAAAAAATCACGATGAGGTCAAACAATCGCGATTAGACGATTATTTAATCATTGTGACAGCCCTACTTACATCTCTCATTTCATAACTACAAATGCACTTTAACTCTTTCACCGCCAGCGTTTAAAAAAAAAGTTGCCAGCCAGCGCTCGCGTTTTTCATGATTTTCACCAAAGTTTAATGCCTTCCAGAAAATGTTCTTCTTTAAATATATAAACATACAATATACCAAATGAAAGAACAGACCCTCTGCTTTCAAACAAAAAAAAAACGTTTCATCCTACCTTCAGTATTTCTTTTGTAATCAGCTTTTGAATATGGGTAGGTTTCTGCAAAAACACCACATTTTGAGCAAAAAGCAGAGATAATTCCATTTTTGTGACGGACTTTTCATAGAGATCCCATTCAGAGCGATCTTTAAAACAGAAACGGACATGCAGCCGCTTGCCATAGGGCAATACTTCCGGGTTTAAAAAGTTGCGATAATAGCGGTATTGCAGAAAGACGGAAAATCTCGTTATTGGCGGGGAAGCGTTTATGGCGGTGAAAGAGTTCTGTTACACTCTGTTCAGGAGAAAAAGGTCTTCATGGTTAACACAGAAATATTTATTTCATTGTTTGCTTGCACTTGTGGTGTTCCAAACCCATTCGACTCGTTTTCTTCAAAAGGTGAATTTTTGAAGAATATACATTTTAAGTGAGTTACAATTGGAGTGTAACAATGACAAACACAATTACATTCCAAGGGCCAGTTTTACTAAACGGGGCAAATTAGTGTGAGAGCGCAATTCCAAAAAAGCGCAGATGGGAGTGGGTTATCTGCGGGTTATTTACTAAAAAGGCCCAAATTAAATAACACAGTTGATTTCCATAATGACCAACGCAATCTACTAAGAGCTGCGCAATGCAGATTAGTTAAGGGTCACAAATAAGCAGAACTAATGAGTTGGGCATGATCTACTAACATGTGAGTTCAGCACCCTCGACATCACAGCTAATGAAGCCATAGGACACTGAGGCTTACAATAAGTTTTGAAACACCTGGTATTGTGTGACTCCTCTTTTACTTCCTCCAGCAAGTAAAAAAAATGGCTAGGAAAACAATATTTTAAAATAATATGTGCCTTTACCTGTTACATGGTAAAAAAAATCCTCTGCCTTGTACAATACCTCACGCTTTCTGATGCCTCCTCTATCAGCTACAATTTCAGCCATTTCAAGCTCAAAATGATTTAAGACCTGTTTATTTCTGCGTTAAACCTTAGTAAATTGCGTTAATCATTTAAATAATCTCCTCCCATAAATTTAGCATCTTAAAGGGAAACTCCTAGAAATGCATATGCAATAAGGTCAGTAGCAAAAATAACTAGACCACACTATTTCAGCGCTGATTTGTAAATCCCAACAGACAAAATAATAGTTTGCTCTGGCGCAAGCTGTTTTGTAAATCTTGCCCCTAGTCTTCTGAAACTGTACTACAGTATAGTAATTTTGGGAGAAACAGACCCCAAAAGAAGAAATTTATTTGTTGGACAATTTTCCAATATAAATTTTGAATACACTTAGAAGAAGAGTTCTAACACAGAGGGTTGAAGTATGACCTGTGCAGATGTGTCATGATGGAGACCACTGGGGAGAGGACTATAAATCCTTCATCCTGACCTACATCTGATCTGATCTCCCACTGCTTTTCCAAACCATCTCTCTATTATATCACATGCATGTGAATACCGCATGCTCAGAAACGAGAATGCATCTATTGAAATTAAATTAAATTTGTTATCTGTGTGCCTCCCGTCTGCATCTCTAAATGCAAATTATATTGTAACAGCTGGTAAACGAGAACTTTTTCACGGATGGAGGCAAGCACTTGTGATACAAAGGCTTGCATTAAAAAGTAATACGCTAGAAAAGGCAGTCATTTCAGAAACTAAATAATGCAACAGATGCATTTAAAGTTTTTTTTTTTGTTGAGAGCATTAGTTGGCGACTGAGGTATGGACCACATGGATTGTTTCAGTTACTATATTTGGCCTTCAAATAAAGACCTGTCAACCTGTCACACTTTCTCTTGATGGAGAGATTTTCGAAACATAAAGACATGAACCCAGAGCTGACCCCACATTCCACTCTGTTTTAGAGACGTAATAAACCCCCATGTTAAACTGGGTCAAACTCTGAAACATGGCAGTAATTAGTAAAGTTTGGAACATTTTTTTTGCTGGCAGTGCTTCTGTTGTAAAAAAGAAAATTACATGAAGCTACTGCATTTTACAGTTTGGGTCTTTATTCCTAATTTTGTTAACCTAGGGGGTTAGCTGTTTATGTAAGCAAGCAGTCTTTTAAATCCCAGCCTCTATAATGAAAGGTTTCTCTTTAAACGTGGAAAGCTATCAGAGTAATTTATGGTGACCACCTCTTGACTGAGTTCCTGTGATCTTCACCGCTTCTCTTAGGTGTTTTAGCGTTGACACATGTACAGTGTTTCTTCAAGTTTCACTAGAATCAAGAGATTTTAGTAGGTTATGTGTGAAACTGTATGGCAAATCAAAGTTTGCTATAGAGACATTATAAATTATTACATTATAAGCAAAAGTTGGTTTGTGAAGGTTAAAATCAATGTAAAGTGAATATGTGTATATGGCCAGATGTGTAGAATAAAGACATTACCTGAGAGATGTTCACTGACTCCCACGTCTTGTGTGTATGCGTCCGCTTGAATGTGTGGCTATGCAATAAAACACAGAACGCCTAGCCAAAATTCTTGCCATTTCAAGTTCATTCACATGCTGGTTCACATTACTGAACTAAACCACACAAAGACATTTTAATTAAACCAATGCTCAGAACCCAAGAACAAGTGTTTTTCATTAGATTTTTAATATGGTGATAGAAAAACTATTTACATACGCAATCAAATCGGAGCAATTTCCATCACAGTGTCAAGTTTGCATTGTTGCATTGTACTGTTTACATCCTGACTCGTTCTCTTATTTCTACCCATCAATTTAGAAAGCTGAAGAAGCTATGCCGCACTTTGAAGGACAAGGAACGTGACCCTGAGGAGATTGTGGAGCAGCCGGGGCGCCGCCAACAATGGCACCTGGACTACGACCTGGAGCCTTTTAATGGCCTCACACCTGAATACATGGAGATGAGTGAGTGACACTTCACACTGTTTAAAAGTAAATGTAGACGTCTCTGAGGGAAAAGTGCTGTGAGAAAACATCTGGTTAATCAAACTCATGCCCTCAGACAAGACCACAGGGTTTGTTGTAGGAGAAATACATAGTGTAGGCCTCGTGATTTCACACCAACTTGATGTAAAACTTTATGAATGAGACCAATAAGCGCTGCATTTGTATTCCAGCTGTGTTTAAAATTTGGAAAGGCGCTTCATTCACTAGCATGTGGCATGTGGTGATACACAACTTGAGTGAGTGTGTTTATGTTTCGTTGACGTGAAGGCGAGTGGGTAAACATTGAACTTAAACATCTGAAAAAATTTACAATTGAATTACTATAATTCATCCAGGATTTACAAGACCCAAATATTTTGAGAACGTGAAAAACTCAGATGTAATGTACATTGACCATTTCTCCAATTTTAAAATTTCCTTTTTAAACATTTGCGAAATCGTGCCATTGCCTTTCTATTGAGTTTGACACATTTATCCTTCGCATTGTGTTAAACCCTGAAACGGCTTTCAGTCTAAAATTGGTTACATACTGTACAGGTTTTTGGTTTATTTCCTTACAACAGAAGGTACACAATATGCTCTGACAGGGAACATTTTTCAATTGTATGATCGACCATATTTGAGTTTATTTCTTGATAGTTTCACCGTCATGAGTTTAGGTTGAGGGAGTGCTTTACACTGGAACCGTTTATTGACAGGAGTGCCAGTTGAATAATTGATTGAGATCTATGCGTGAGAATCTGCAACTTAGACTCTTCTGGAGAATATGGGGATATTTGAATCCCATGCCAAGTACACAGCAGCTTGATCGGTACAAGCTATCCTATCCAGTCATAAAACACTTTATAGAAACATTAGAAAGAGAATGATTGCAGAGAAATTGAAGACCACTAGTTGTTGACCACCTACATATTGTGAAAGCTATTCTCAGTAAGAGAGAGACTGAGGTCCATCTGACTCAGTCTTAGATATTTTTGTAGAATTCCCTCCAGCCTGATCCCTTCAAGCCATTGTTGATTTGATGCAAAGAAAACGTCATGTGCCAATCAAGCCAAAGAAGGAAATGCTGTTTCCCACAAGGCTTATGTTCCATATGTGGTTGACTGACAAGTAATCAGCTTTGTACTTGACACCCCTTATTGGGAATGAAAAGTGTGTTTTTAGAGAGTCACGATTACAACAGGGTAGTGGGGAATTTCCCATTGTCTTGATGATTTTTGTCACGTCTTGAAAAGTTATTTAATCTTTATGGAAACACAAGGCTATTGTTTTCAAAGTATGACGTTGCATTTTGTTAGTCTGACTTAAAGGAAAAGTTTACCCCAAATTCAATAATTAGCCCATATTTTACTAGCTCTCGTGCCATGTCTATATGACTTTCTTCTTTCAGCCAAACACAGAGTTAGCCGAACACAGTTGGAGTTATAATAAATAATATCCTGGCTCTTCCTAGCTTCGTAAAGGATTTGAATTGTAGCCATTTTTTAAGCTTATCCAGCATCAAAAAAAGAATGCAGGATATGCTTTAAAAAATAACTTAAACAATGATTAACTTCAAAAAACAAATGATACGCATAGATGCAAAATCCTCTAAGTGTGTCTGACATGTTTTCTTGTATATTAGCATTTTCATTAACAGACTCCTAATGAATTCTGGCAACAAACTGTTTTTTCTGAATGGGCTGAGGCCGGGATTAAGCAGATTTAAAGCTTATGTATTGGATAAACATATAATACTTGCCAGATGCCTTTTGTTAATATTTATTATCTAATTTTTGACAGAGGTGGCATTAACAGCTTTTGCATCTGAGCTCCTCATACTGTATGTTAACCCACTGAAGTATGGATCCCTTTTCTGATGATGGGTGGGCTTCAAAAAACAGCTACTTTTCAATGCCATTACAAACCTAGGAAGAGCCAAGATATTTTTATTAAAACTCCAACTGTGTTTGGTTTAAAGATGAAATCATGTAGACCTAGGATGGCTTAAAAGGAAGTAAAATATGGGCTAATATTTAATATGGGGTGAACTATTCCTTTTAACATTTTATAAACACAGTTTAGAACAAACAACACGACAACAAATAACATGAATCAAACATTATGGTAACAAACATGCGCCACAGCTATCTGTTCTTAGAAGAAGTAAAAGTTAAAGAAGAAAAACAATAGTGTGTGTGCAAATGCTATCTATTTCCTTAGTATAATTGTTTGTAGTGGAGTGTCCTTTCTAAATATTTTCACGCGCATGCGCTGTTGTACGCGCACTGTACGCGCACTGTCCACGCTGTCTCAAATTTTGGGCTGCATGCGGACGGATCGCACGGCCGACCGCGGACCCTCCTGATGACGAAAATGACATCATGCTTAAGAAGCAGTAACTCATTAGCATTTGAAGGTACTCACATGTAAACAGTGTTTTTTGCTTCCACCCAAATAGGGGCATTTTGAACATGCGATAACACATGACATGTAGGGTATTTTGAGCTAAAACTTCACAGACACATTCTAGGCTCTAATAAGAATTACAAAAAGTGGGCATAATATGTCCCCTTTAAAGTGTAAAAATGAGCCAAATTTCCTCATGTTTTATTTGTTTTTATTCCTTAGTCATTCAGTTTGGTTTTGTGTCGCTCTTCGTGGCCTCATTTCCACTGGCTCCACTTTTCGCCCTCTTAAACAACATCATCGAGATCCGCCTCGACGCCAAGAAGTTTGTCACAGAACTTCGCAGACCAGATGCCGTGAGGGCCAAAGATATTGGTGAACGTCTTGAAATAACTATGTCTACATATTTACATGTGCGAGGTTGTGTAAGATTTACCACTGTATCATCTAATTTAACATCTCTTTCAAAATGTTTCTTGCCACAGGAATCTGGTACAACATCCTGAGTGGTTTGGGAAAGTTCTCAGTTATCATCAACGTGAGTTTCTGCTATGTTATTTTCCCTAAAATACCCTAATCACGTAGGTGCTCTTTATGTAAAGTTCATTATTAAGAGTGATTTATAAAGGGTGCAGGGTCTTACATAGATTTCCTTACTGTATTTATATGTTTTGGGTGTTGACCAAGAGCCTTCTGATTAAGAACAAATGTCTATAAGTGTGTAATAACCTGGGGTCATGTAAAAGTACTGAAAAATCATTTCGTGTCACTATAGTTTCTGTACTACTTTTATTGATGTTCTTTGAAGCCATGGTAGATTTCCTCTTAACTGAGTACAAACTTGTTATGTAAGATCTCAGAATTCCTCTACAGATTTGCTTCGTGCTTGGCTCACATACATTAAATGATAAAGGTCAAGTAGATTTACTTTAACAGATGTTCATCATATAAGTAGAGTATTTTAAGTAAGCCCTACACCAAACCTAATAAAGGTCCTTCGTCTTCTTTCTGAACTTTCATTAAGAAAGACCACATTTACTGAGCAGCATAGCATCTGATCGATACCAGCTGTGTTTTTTTCTTTTCTTTTGTCAGGCATTAGTGTGGTAGGATAGCTCAAAATCTGCCTTCTAATACAATTTAATGTACCTACATTATACATGGATATCAGCTGACGTCACTCACTTGTCTTCCGACATTTTGAGGACTTGAAGTGGTCGCAAAAGAACTAGAAGCTATGCCTTCAATATGCTGTGAGCATAAAAAACGCTATTTTAACAACAATAAGAAGGCTCAACACAACATGATATTTTGCTCGAAGTATCACCTATGTCTCTACACGTGAACTCGAGCATTGAGAACATTGTTTGTGAACAGAGAGTTAACTAAAAAGAAGGTTTTGAACAACTGACTTTGGATGATTTGGCTTCCGCTCGCCGCCTTCTTCCCAGTCAAGATGTATCGATCTCCAATTGCGACGTAAGGAGGGAGGATTGTAAAGATTGATATCTCCTAAAGCATAGTTCCATAAAAATGCACGGATAAGCCGTTGTTTTGTCGCAGGTGAAAAACAATATTGACCTTCTAGTTGAAAAAGGAGCCTCATATGTGATTGATTCATTCCCCTTCGGAAATTGATTATTTACGTCTGGCAGAGATGACAAGCGGACACCATAACAGCCAAAGTCAGTTGTACAAAACCTTTCTTTTTAGTAAACTCTGTGTACACAAACAATGTTCTCAATGCTCGTGTTCATGTATAGAGATCCAGGTGATACTTCGAGCAAAGTTTCATGTTGTGTCGCACTTTCTTATGTTGTAAAATAGTGGCAGTTCGGTAGCAGCGGATAGCGGCTGGAAGAACGCATCAGGGATCGCGAAGGCATCACACCCTAACCAAGATATATTTTTTTAAAGTAGCGTTTATTTTCATGACAGTCGAGATGCGACATGTTGTCTTTCGTAGCCCTTTACTGTATCCGTAAGAATCATTGACAGTAAAAGATAAGAAATCCGTAAATCGTAGCAAGGTAGCCAATGCTTGTCAATAGCCTACTGGTACTAGGTAGGTCCTAAAGATGGCGGCATGACGTAAAAGGTCACGTGACTGAAATCCATCTATTAGTACTACTTTCTATACGATATAGAGGTACATTGAGTTTCTCACTTGTCTGGACTTTTACCAAAGTTAATATCAGTTTTTCAAAGACACACATGCCTCTAAATAATTGATTATAAGAAACTTGTTAATTTTATTTATATTTTATCTTTATTTTAGGCCTTTGTCATCGCCTTCACATCAGATTTTATCCCCCGACTGGTCTACCAATACATTTACAGTGAG
The DNA here is from genome assembly GCF_030506205.2 of Paramisgurnus dabryanus. Taxonomy (NCBI): domain Eukaryota; kingdom Metazoa; phylum Chordata; class Actinopteri; order Cypriniformes; family Cobitidae; genus Paramisgurnus; species Paramisgurnus dabryanus. The sequence goes on from NC_133337.1 coordinate 12,672,056, forward strand.
ACGGGAACCATGCATGGCTTTATCAATCACACCCTCTCTTATTTTAATGTCAGCAACTTCAAAGCAGGAACCACACCTGCCATTTCCAGTCTTAACACAGACATCATAGTCTGCAGGTAGGCAATAACTGTAAAAAATATAAATGCATTTTACAAATTTAGCTTTACTTGTTTTATGCATTATGGGTAACATGTCATTTTAACCACAAAGATTAGGAAGTTGTCAATGCTAAACAATTAAAAAGAAGTATCCAAGGATTTAGGTGCCAAACAGTTTAGGTGCAAAACAGGTATTATACAACATTAAGTAGTGGTGTCTTGTATCATATTACTGATTTATTGAAATAATTGCTTTAATAAAACACACAGCCAGAAACGTATTACGTAATCATTGATTTGTCTAAGCAAACAAAAAAGTAATTACAAAATTCTAAGTAAACATTTTCAAGGTATTATTTATTCACATTGTTGTGGTTCTTTGTTAGACAGCACATAGGAGATAAACAGCCTCAAGAAATATCAGCTATCACCTCATGCGCTTCTCTTAAATGATATCTGATATAAACACATGTCAGAGATATAATAGCAAAACGTTCAGGGTAAATTCAAAGGGCCTGGACCACAGGACTGACAAGTAAATAAAATGGGCTCTTATAGTTTGGATGTGAGTCATGCTGTGCTAGATACTCTTGAGGAATTAAATCATTAGACATAAAACAATATTTAATTTAAAAACTCTAAACTACTAATTGTATTTTGTACTGACCAGACCCAGGCAAAATACACTGATATAAAATTAAAATAGATTAAGTTCAGTTTAAAAAGAAATACACACATGCAAATTCTATGGAAACGGGGCACTGGCTATATATGGGTGTGTAAATTATAAATTCTTTACAAAAATCTGCACAAAAAAATGCAAACCCACACACACACACACACACACACACACACGCACGCACAGTGCTGTCATTTGTGTTCATCGATTCTCTGGAAATAATTCTCTATTGTTAATCTCACCAAAGCAAACATCATTTAACTGCACATCCAAATCACCTTAGGCAGCTATAGAGGGAACAAGAATTTCTCTTTTTTTTCTCACTAAGAAAGATAGAAAGAAAGAAAAAAAGAAAAAGAAGCGAGAGAAATCTCTACAGAGGATGGTTCTCTATCACCCTTTAAGGGGACATATCATGAAAATCTGACTTTTTCTATGTTTAAGTGTTATAATTGGGTCCCCAGTGCTTCTATTAACCTAGAAAATGTGAAAAAGAACAACCCAGTAACTTAGTTTTGGTAAACCATTCTCTGAAAAAATAGGTCATTGAAATTTGGCCCCCCTTGTGATGTCAGAAAGGGATAATACCGCCCCTTAATATGCACTATCCAACCACAGCACTGCCATTTAGTGCAGAGATCAGCTCATTAGCATTTTAAAGGACACTCCCAAAAACAGCACATTTTTGCTCACACCTACAAAGTGGCAATTTTAACATGTTAGAATAAATTATCTATATGGTACAGTATAAATGAGCTAAAACTTCATATATGTACACTGGGGAGATTTATTTTACATTTTAAAAAAGTCTTGTGAAATGTCCCCTTTAAGCAGTGGTTCTCAATCTTGTTCCTGGAGCCCCATTGCTCTGCACATTTTGTATGTCTCCCTTATGTAACACATCTGATTCAAATCATCAGCTCATTAGCAGATATCTCATTGAATTGAACTGATTCTGTCAGATAAGAGAGACCGATAAGAGAGGCAGTGGGCCCCCAGGACCAGGACTGAGAACCACTGCCCTAAAATGTAAGATCTCAATACCACTTTGATTATCTTGGTCGGCCTTCATAACACAGATCAGACGCTTGTCTAGAAGAGCCGTTATCATAGTCTGGCTGCTTTTTCTGGTACAAGCAGTTGGGAAGAGATTACATTTTTGTTGGTGGACATCAGTTCCTCCAACTGTAGAGACGAGTGGCGATCGGACGTCTGGGCTTGTGTGACCTTCTGTCTGTGGTTAAGAGGAGGAAAGATAGTCAGCAAGAGAGAGAGAGAGAGAGAGAGAGAGAGAGAGAGAGAGAGAGAGAGAGAGAGAGAGAGAGAGAGAGAGAGAGAGAGAGAGAGAGAGATAGAGCAGGCTAGTTAGTGGTCTAAAATAGGGTTGTGGAAACAAATGAAGCCCATATAGACGGTTTCAGCAGTAACAACATAAACAAGCGGCTGTCGTGGTCCACACGTAACTTCCGGTAAACTCCGCTAAGAATAAATAACAACAAAGTTCTTTAAACGTAGTTTATTTATACAACAAGCAAAAAAACAACAACAACACATAGTTTACCTAGGAAACCGAAACATTTGTTATTTTCGACGAGGAATTTGTTCAAGAGATCAGTTTAGCAACTAGTCAGACCATTAAAAAACGAAACTGGAAGTAAAGTTCAGATCCAGACGTGTAATGCGTCAGCGCACGTGCATCCGATGAAATCGTCTATACAGTATATATATTTCTATCTTAAAATCAAAACCATCCTAACTCATTCCACATAGATAATTCTATGGGGTGGTTTCTCGGACAGGGATTACCTTAAACCAGGACTAGGAATAATTAGGAATAGTTTAATTAGGAAATATAACTAGTTTTAACAAACATGCCTTACTAAAAACATGACTTGTGTGCATTTTGAGGCAAAACAAAGGGCACTGCTGATTTTAAGATATGTCAAGTTGTTTTCAGTTTGGTCAGCTCTTACATTTATTTTAGTCTAGGACTAGTTTAATCTCTGTCTGCGAAACTGTCCCTATATGGCCATGAAATTAAAGACCTTTATTAAATAAATTAAATATTTATTTTTTCATAATTCAATAAAGGAAATCAAAACTTGGGAACAGGGAAGCAAACTCAGTTTGACTGTGTATAACTGGCCTAAATACACTCTACACTTTTTGATTGAGACAGTTGCTGGGTTTTTATAAAGACTTAAAATGTACAGATGTGTTGGTTTATCTTAGAATTGTGCATACAAAAGGAAATCGATTTACTTTTCAAGACAAAGATTAAGGCAAAATACAACGCCTTTTGTGTACCTCTAGACCATGTGCTTTAAATTCTGTATATTTTTAAATAATCCTAACTAGAAACAAGGTTGACCATTAAGGACCCTGCATGTTTGAAGTCTTATCCTTTGTGTTCTTCTTAGGTACAAGGATTACAGAGAACCACCCTGGTCAACTGAACCGTATCAGTTTTCCAAACAGTACTGGTGTGTTCTAGCAGCTCGGCTGGGCTTCGTCATTTTGTTCCAGGTAATAAAAAATCATTATTACACGAATATCCTGAAATTTCTAAACATTTATTCGGTGTAACTCATATTTACACTATGGTTACTCTTTTTAACCTCAGAATAAAACCAAATGCATGGAAAAGAAAGAAAATTGCCAAACCCAGAATAATCGCTTTAGCAGCCACACATATGTTAAATAATTAAAACTTTTATGCGTTAGGACTAATCTTGGTCAGGATAAATGCTGTAGCTAAGGGGAAATATTCTGCTGTCAGCAACTGGGTGGAATTCTATTAAAATGCAGTTAAACAAGAAACCCAAACGTTAAGAATTTAACCTAGGTTATCGTCTTCTCTTTCTGGTAAACATCAGCATAACTATGTTTTTTGCCGGAGGATCAGTTATCAGAATAGTTTCCCCTGTCTTATGGTTCTCCTGTCTTTTCACCCAGTCTGGTGTGCATTGAAAGAATGAAAACACAGATATTTTCATCACACCCTGGGTGCTTCATGACACCTGATCTGTATCATCTTTATTACCACACCCATCTTTACTCTGAATGTACAGTATGCGTATTTAAGGACATTTGTGGTTAACGTTGTTTTCCTGCTGCAGAACCTTGTGATAGCCATGAGCATGCTTGTGGCCTGGGTCATCCCGGATGTGCCCAAGAACATCAGCGAACAGCTGAAGAAGGAGAAGACTCTTTTGGTGGATGTCTTCCTGAATGAGGAAAAGGAGAAACTTCAGCTTATCCAGAGCCTGTTCTCCAAAGACCTGACCCAGGAACATCAGGAGGAGCTACAGGTCCCGGATCAGACAGCTCTGCCCCTCCAACAAGCCCAGCCTGGAGCGGCCCTGCCCACCCCTGCTCCAACCTCGACCGCTCCCCGAACCCGACCCAGAGCGGCGAGCTTCAGTCAGTTTACTCGCCAGATGTCCATGTCTCCCCGCAGTGACATCACCCAGCACACGGCTGTGTAAGGGCGGTCGGGTGCGCGGATTTGTGCGATTTGACGGGCGCAGCGTCTTTCACCATGCCTGAACGGTGGATTTTGAAAATTGCGAGTGCGAGAAGAGTTTGAAGCCGCTGTGTTTGGAGTTTTGGGAACATGATGTCCTCTGTCTTCTGTTTTTCTGTGGAGCATCATGGGATCGTCTTCTTTCGGTGACTGAACTTGTACGGCTGGTTTTTAAAGCCTCAGATGTTCTTCAGGGTCATCTGACACATGAAGTTGCCACAGAGCCTAGCTTCAATAGGACGGCTTGCAGATGCTATCATTCCATGCGCGTTAGTGTTTGATGAGCACGGTATCACAAACAGGTGCTGGAATCCCTCGAACCACGTGGAATGTTTTGTTTTTCCCTGATCTTGTCTCAAACAAGGGTGTTTATGGGCGCAAACTCAAAGAGTCGGGCATGTTTGGTGGACTCCCATAGACTTTGCATAATCTGTACATGCTGTCCAAATGCAAACTGCCTTGCACACTGATGTAGCAAATAGCAGCAAATAATAAACCTTTCATTTTCTCAGGAAACAGCGTCACTGTAGGCTGTATTGTTTCCATAAATATGACCTTTCTTGATTTAATAACAAGTATGATACGTGTTAGTAAGTTAAGGTGCGTAAATCACATTTGCTGTGCAAACTACATGGTACTACAATGTATTCTGTAATATGAAACGTGGCAAAAATGTACTGTTTAATCTTATTTAAGCGATGCCGCCTCATAATGTAACACATGAACTGAAATCCAATGTACAAGCACAATTAAGGCAACTTGTAATTAAATTTGCATTTTGTCAATCAACACATTTATGCTATTTCTGCTTCTGAAGATGGTGAAGGGCTTCATCTGTGGTCACAGTAGATCACACAGCGTAGATTGTGAAACAGCTGGTCTTTTTGTGCCATGTCAACTATAATCCTCCCATGAATTCACCGTCACCAGGCAGTGTGGGAGGGGAGGCTGGGGACACTTGTCCTTCAGGGAGGAAACAGGGGAACAGGGATGTATGTTGTGTGCCAACATCTGGTCATCAAGTCATCATTCTGTATGCCTCGTAGGATTTAATACTCATGCAAGAAGAATAAATATTAAATCCCAATTACGCGCCAGTGGATTTTCTTTCTAGCCCTTAAGGCATTGTGCTACGAGTCCCCTGGGTTCAATTCATTTGTGTCCCTGACATCTAGCAGCTAAGCAAGTTGTTTTCCAGAATAAGGCAAATCTTCAATGCTTTCAAAAGTGGTCTGTTCTCTCTTTACCTGGGCACAATCTTAAACGTTTTGTGTTTTCACACACATTTGATTGAACCCTTTGCAGTACACAACAACAAGATTAAGATCTTGAAATTACCGTGAGTCACATACGATAGAGTTTCATTTCACCACCAGGTTGATCATACATTTGTGTTTCCCTTATCTTAAAGTGCAAGTGGTCAAAACTTAAGTGGATGATCTATTTCTTTAACAGGCCATCTAAAATGTCAATTTGCTTCCAGTATGAAAGGTGTGTTTAGGGTTCATGAGTATTTTGTTACCCCCTATTGACCTCTGCTTAGGTGAAGCATGCAAGCAACGTTGTAGATATGACTCTCTTACTTAAGTACACAAATCTTTTGCCATTACACCACCCTCCATGGTGTTATAAAGGTTGAAAAGAGCTGATGTAGTTCATGTGCAATCAGACTATTAAATGTCCATTAGCAATGACAGCCAGTGTAATGTATTATTTATAATTATATCCTAAAAGCAAGAATCCAAAGTAAGTGATCGACATGAACAGCATTTATGTTTAGATAACACTGAAATGGTTGTGTAAGGTTTAACAAGGGTTCTATTCAAAGTGTCCTTAAACAACACTGTAACCTCTTGCGCAATCCAACCTGCTGCATGTACGTGCAGAAGCATTTTGATGATAAACATTCGTAATCTTCCTTAAAGCTTTGTAGATACAAGCACAGGAAGAGCTTTACTCCTTAATAAAGATTTGTTCTCTATCAGTGACCAATCCTGTGTCTTACAGATTGGTGGGCTTCAACTTTATAATACATAATATCCACGTGTGCCTCTGCAGAAGCTTTGAGTAGTATATGTATAACGGCAATATTAACTACATCACATGCTGTCAACTGCAAATTATTCTTGGGCCAGTTAAAAACCACACGATTCTGGAATCTGAATTAAACATCTGCACACAGGGGTGAAAAGAGCCTCTGGATAAGATCGGTGACACAAACCTGCTTCCCAGGAAATGATGCATTGGGCAGCCATTTAAAAACTCTGTATCCAATGCATTGTTAATGCAAGAAGACTTTTTGACAAGTTAGGCTGAAGCAGACAGTCACTAAATAATCAGAGACTGACGTGCAGAGTTTCACGCAGCACGGCTCCACAAATAAAGTTGCTTGCATGTTTTGAATACTATTATGCTTTGTCTTGTATTCATTCAATTGTTGCTTACTGTGTGTTTTCAATATTACGCCTGGAGGCACTTTAAATTTAGGTGTCTGTAGTTAATAGCGTCTGTACACAAAGACGCACCATGGGGTTACATTCAGATTCCTTGTTCTTCAGTGGCCTGAAGCTTTGGCTTTTATCTGAAGTCCATGCCAGGGTTTCCCATGGTTTCAGGTGTTAGCTTTACCTGAAGATTGCACCATTGTATGTTTCAAGCAGAGCTTGCCAGTGGCGCATTCCATAGTCAACTTGACAAAACCTTCAGATTACTTGATTTGTGAATGATAGGCATTCCTTTTCTGTCCCTTTCTTTTATCTCAGGCTGTTCAGAATGCAATACTTGCTTCTTACTTGCCGAACACACTCGAAAGAGTTATAATTGTTTTGAAATGTTGATATGCTACAGTATGACTAGTGAGAAGGACGTGTGCTAAAGCTGGCAGGGATACTTGAATTCATGTTTAATTTAAAATGAAATGCTGCAGGATGGTACAACGAGTGGCCTGTAATTTGTTACTGTAATGTTTAGGTTGGAAAGTAGCCCAAACCTTAGCATTTCACTATGGGTATGATGATATACAGTAGTGTATGATATACAGTTAGCTGTACGCCCTAAAAAATTGTGCGAAATAGTACTAAAACCACATAATCATCATACACTGTAAAAAATATGCAGCAAGAAGTTAAAACAACTTGGTTTTGCAAGTCAATTCAACCTACTATTTTAAGTTTTGGCTTTAAAAATTGACATCACTTATAAATTCAGGTTGAAATTGTTTACATTTTTTACTGTGTAGAGTGGAACCATTTTTAGCCACTTATGGTACAACATAGCAAAATGTGATTTAACACAGAGGTGCCACCTTCGGATCTCTCGTATGAGCCAAAACACAAGTGACTTAAAATGCAATTTATCGACGAGCCACTAGAGGCTGGCTTCAAAAGGGAGTGAATTGCCGTAGACCCCCATGTTAAAATGCTTAACTTTACAGCAGAAAATAATATGTTTACGGCCTGGTACAAAAAGTGTTTTTGGTCTACATACAGTAGCTACTTTTGCCCTTCATGACAACTGTAAGGGGGGGGGGGAATTTTTTTGTAACTTATCCGTTTAAATTAATAGAATAGTCTACCCCTTTTGCCATATTAACCTATGTTATTACCTCAACCTAGACGAATTAATACATCCCAATCTTTTTTCAATGCGTGCACTGTACAGCGCGTTATGAATGTGTTAGCATTTAGCCTAGCCCCATTCATTCTTATGGTACAAAAAAGTTTTATTTTGTGGCACCATACTTACTAGTATAACTCCTCATGTAACCGTCTTTAAATAGGGAAAACACGGAAGTGTTTGGTGGCTTCCCTGTTTGGTACCATAGGAATGTGGGTCTAAGCTACATGCTAACACATTCATGACGCGCTGTACAGTGCAAGCATTGAAAAAAGATAGATATGTATTAATTTGTCTAAGTTGAGGTAATAACATAGTTTAATATGGCAAAAGGGAAGACTATTCCTTTAAGCCTTACATTTCTGCATAATTAAGGGCGTGGCCACTTGAGTGACGGGTGAACTGCCACTGCTGTCACTAGAGTCGAGCAAGCCAGGCTTCACCCACGTCTCGCTACTTTATCCATTTTTTGTTATCCGCAAGTGATGACGGCAGGCTCAGCCAACTATTGGCTTCAAAAAAGCTCTTCACAAACATATGGGTGACATCACAGACACTACGTCCATATTTTTTACAGTCTATGCTCTATAGGTGCTATATAGGTGATGTTTAGCACTAAAAATGGTGCTATGTACTGCCTAGTATTAAATATTTAGCGAGGATGTCATGGCATAAACAGAGCACATCAAATATATCATCGTTGAGGAGGCAGAGCTGTAGTGTGCAGAAAGGAATTCTGGGATATCACTGGAGATGTGTGACACTGGAGACTGTGGCATTTTCCTGCCCTCAGGGGTCAGACATGCTGAAACATGAATCTTCTATATTCTCCTATAATGCACCACAGGAGCCACCTGTTCCTTTCTGCTCCTTCCTTTCTTCACTATTTTACTCTTTTTTTATTCTCCATCTCTAGCTTTTGTGCTTTTATGATCTTCGAGGTTACATAAAAGAACGAAAGACCTCATGACAATTAATTGATTCTTTGATTTTGAGCACCTCCCTCTACATGATCTCCCACATTATTACAGTATAATACAGGACATGTGACTGACATTCATCTAATGGTTGTGATTTATTACCTCACAGTCAGTGAGTTTATGTTATTTAATCGTTTCGAAGGTTGAATGAGACACAACTCGATGTATTGTGGTCTGACAAAGTGTTTTACTCTGGTTAGCGTCTTTGAAGGCGACGTAGAGATAAGATTTCACTCATGTTATTCTTAGACACGTTCTTTCACCAGTCTAATATTAACACATCTTCAGAAGATATCTGAGCTCTTCCACACCTGCAGTATATCATATAGAGCTGCTCTGTTAACATTTTAAATATTTGGATGGATTGGGTGGAGACAGTTTAGTCGTTTGTTTAATGTGTAATAAACACGATTACAGCCTCATCAAGAGATGGTTGATGGTTTCATTTGTAGAGCCAGGATCCAAATCCTGAAGAAGAACTTTTTTCTGAAAGTCCTAAAAAAAGAAAGAAAAACGTCTTTAAACTTCTAAGACGATACATGCTTCATGTCAACAAAACATTAACTCTTTATTAAACAGTATCTTAGTGTTTATTAATATTACCAGCAGTTTGAATAATTATGGTCTTTTGAAAGGGTCTGATTGCATTTTTGGTGTCGGTAGATTTAATCTGCACAGGGTCAATGTCATATATGGTATCGGTTAGCATACTTTGCATTAGATACATTCAACATCTGGTCATGTTCAGTCATAGGCTTTTGGGCCTCACATCTGTACCTGGGGAAAATGATAGACCTTCTGAATGTGTATGCATGTATTTCTGCATGTGTGTCCAACTGAACCTTCTCACCCTGAATTCTCGTAGTCTATGCAGTTTTGCGTGGATGGCCTCACGTTTGACCGCCAGCTCGGCTACATGACTTTTCCACTTCTCTTCTTTCTCCTTCCAGAAACACAAATTCACAATTCAGTTGGACACCTCAGAGGCTTTTAATTAGTAAGGGGGTCAGTTCCGGTTAGAGGGTTTTTTAAACAATCAATTAGCCATTAACATTACTTACAGTAAGTTGCCAATAACCTCTTTTACTATAGGCTAAACTCTATGAATGTATAAAAAACGTCTTATATGTTTAGCAGTTGTTTCTTAAAAAGAGGCTGATCCAGTGATGCAGACCCTTATGTAGGGGTGCAGGAATGAGGCTTGGCCTGACCTCTGACTGATCCAAATTTCCGTCTTTAGCCAGATTGTCTGAGGGTGATACTTCCTGTCTCCAAGCTGATTATCGCTTCTATAGGCCCGGGACTAAACCTAGCCGTATGCAGCATATGGAAAACATTGAAACACTTTGCCTCCTATTCAAGTAAATAAGAAAGAAATAGCCCACAACACCTTATCCTCTAGAGAGGATTGAAACCATCCCTGTTCTCAGTAACATAAATGCACAAACACCGGGAGGGCGGGGTTATCTCTTTAGAGCTCTCTTATTTATGTAGTTTGGTGGATGTGAGTTATGAATGATAACAGGAATAAATAGAATACACATGGGAAACAAGGGTAAGCACTTCTCCCCTGACCTTCTCGTACATTAATCAGCGCACGGACACACCGCAATCCTGGAAGCTCGCCGGGAGACTTCGAGCAGCTGCAGAGGAAGGAAGTGAGAGTGGTGTACTGTCCGATCGTAGAATTTAGGAATCAGCGTTAAGCAATTAATCTAAAGCTATTCCTCTCTCTCGCTTAAAAGAAAAATGAAAGTGACTTTTTTAACCCCTACTATTGCTGTTTCTTATTGACCAATGCATTGCAGGAATTCCTTAAGCTGTTGAATTTAAGAAGACGCCAAGTAGACAACAACACCACCCCTGTCCTTCAGTGACCTCACACTTGGGTGTTAGACTTGGGGCCTTATTGGCAACCAACCATGTGCAGCTGAGACATACATCATCTTACACTCACAAATACACTCCTTGAAACCCAAGCATTCGGCACCATTATTTCACGGTAGCTTCATCTCATCAAGTCTCGCATGGCTCGCCTGCAGACCTCCCACAATACAGCCACTGATCAACTGAAGCCATATTTTACTCAAAACTACTAATTAGATTGTATCACTGCAATACGACTTATGAAGGATTGGCAGAAAACAGCATTACATTTTAATGTGTTTAAGAATTTACTAAAAGTTTATGACTTTGAATATTTTGTTTTGTTTTCACCAACTTTGTAGAGGTCACTGCACACAAAGCAAAATCTGCAGACGAAATACAATCATGCACAATACGCCTGATGATGTACAGTAAGTGTAATGAGAGTCTGCGTATGGAGACAGATAATAAATGTTATTAGACAGCTGGAGAGTTTGATGGTCCTGCCGTTACCGTATGACATCGTACCTTCTGCTGTTCTTCTATCTCACGTTGCCTCTCTTGTTCCTTCAGCTGTCGCTCCTCTTGACGGTGGTCCTGAACCATCGTTTCAGCAGCCAAAACAGTTAAGTAAATTAACAATCATGCAGCATTAATAACTATGTTTAAGAGAACGTAGTCATACCCTCTCTAGCTTCTTCGGATTTTGACTTTCTTGGACTTTGCCTTCCTCTGAACTTTGGTCCTGTTCTGGTTGGCTTTTTAAGAAAGCAAAATCTTCCTCTTTACAGAGTTCTCGCATGCGCTGCGGAGCGGACAGTATGACAAATGACACAATGAGATGTTTTTTCCATAACAGGATTCACAAATAAGCTTTTTATACTTAAGATTTTCTAAGTCAATGCATCAAAACCATTTTACAGTTAACCTTCATTTTAATACACTGTTTGCAGAGAAAAGATGGAAAATTTAGAAAATAAAATAGACCACCAAACCAAGTGTACCTTAGACATGGGAATTTGAGCAAATCTCTTATGGGCCATCCTAAATGAAGAAACAAATCATCTCACAGAATTGAACCACTGCCTTAATTCATTTTGTAGTTTTGAGTCATGTGCACTCTAAGTAAAACAGTCTTAACAGGTAGATCATCTTTGGTCTTTAATGAAAATAGCTCACCTGGGCCTGAAAACATCCAGCAGTGTCCGGTTTCTGCGCGTTGTCCTCTTGTTTGCTTTCTGCGCTGCGACTACACTGGCTAATAAACCTCATAAGAATAGTAATATACCCTGACGACATACAAAAGACATCATAGCTATTCCTGCACCAAGCTGCTAAAACAACCACTGTTGTGCTAATAAACAACCCCTCATCCCTTCACTTATGATAAATTAGTGCCTCTCAAATCCATTACACAAGTTGCGGTCACGGTTGTTCTCAATAATGTCATTGGGCTTTGACATGCATACTGGGTTCAAAACTTAGATGTGATGTAAATGTGTTTGACACATTTCAAAAGGAAACTAAACTAAAGACAAAAATCAGATCCAAGAATTTATATTAAAAAAGGTGTCGACGTTGGAGGGGTGAATAGGTTGCATATTTGACCCATAAAGTACCTAGCTTGTTTTTTTTTTCTAGCTTTGTTTTTCACATCTGTCAGAATGGCAGTTTGATGGGTGTAAAGGTTCAAGGTCAAGGGTTAAAGCCTTGAACTGACTTCATAAATCCACAATTTCTTTGATTTGGAATTTCCTTGAGTCAAAATTCATTATATTGATTGAATATCGTAATGTTCAGCTGCGCAAATAATACAATACTAGTGGGGTATTTTGTTTTGGATTTTGAAATCTTTAAATAAATTTTATACAAGTATTTAGACATATAAATCACACCTAAAAGTACATAAAGGTATAAAAATTGCAATAGAAAATTAAATTAAAGTAATAAAAAATGTAAAAAAAAAAATTTACACAAATAATATTAATATAGTGATAAAGAAAACAACAACAAAAAAATATATGGGGGTCCCTAAGATGTTTTTGTTTTGTTGCCAAAAATAAAACGCTTTTTGAAATTTAATCGAATATATATTTAAACAGTACAAAATGTATTAATCAGTTCTGTCTATAAGTTGTATCAGATTTGTTTTAATTTTTCTCAACTAAATTTGTCTGAGGCGCCCTCTAAAACTATTATTTTTTTATATTTCGCCTAATGCCTGATGCCGTACAGTCCCCTTTAGCGTCCCCTTAATTTAAAGGGACACTTCACCCATTTGCATTAAGCTTTGTATAGTTAGAACCCCAGTCATGTTTTTGAATGGTCATGCATAATTTTCTCAGTTGCCGCTGAGACAGGAGAAATAAAGATTTCAGTGTTGCACTTCCTTCTTTCAATGATGTAAAAATCATCATTTTGCATCATTGAAAGAAGGAAGTCCAATATCTTTGTTGAGGGAGTGAGACTACAAACACCCCTTTTCTCAGTCAAATAGGCACCAAATTCTAAATGTATGTTAACTTTCAGCTACAAATATAACACACTTTCAATAAAAATCAATGTTTCTACGGGTGAAATGCTCCTTTAAGCACTGGCTACTCTGTGTGAATTTGAAGGTGAACTAACATCCACAAAAAGAGTAGTTAATCTGTAGTTAAAATGTTTGTTTTTACATTTTATACAGTGCATTAAATTCACAAAAGGAAAAAACTCATTATTCCACAATTTCAACTCAATAAATATTGCTCTTGTGTATATCAATGTGACTGTGTTGTTCTTGTTTCAGCTGTTTCCTGTAATGCTTTTTCACCAGGGCCTTTTTCTCGATCATTCTGTCCTAGTAAATCTTAATTAACTATATTTTCTTCTTGCATACACTGCAAATAATCAGCTGTATTTATATTATAGGTTGCATGTTTTCTTGTATTGGAATAGCACCAATCAATGTTCATTCATTTAGATTAGATAAAGTTTTAAGTAAGAACAAATAAATGTGGATTAAACTTTCTGACTAATTCTTCTCTTGCAGTCTGTGTTTGATTAAAATTCTTGTCTTTGTACCCACAGTTAACAATATTTCCATTCCCAAAAGGACACAATCACCAAAACCATTAAAAAAACTTTATTCAGACAATTCTCACACAGACCCTTGCAGTGAAAAGAGAAAAAGATGATGCAGGTCAGATTAACAGTGCTTATTCAAGTATCAGAACAAGAAAATAGACATTTCTAGAGACCATTACCGGATAAATCATTCTCTTAACAAAAATACAAACAATGTGTTATGGGCACAGCAGCCAAATATGCTACAGGACGTCACTAAACAATGACAGCCAAACAAACTCTATGCTCCATTACTAAAATTGGAAATTTCCGTATTGATATTCCGTTGAGGAATTTTAATGTCTGAAGTCCTTTTAATAGAGTTAATGTGTTTTTGGCACAGTTTCCTTGTTAACATAAAGACAGCATTTGAACTCTGGTTTAAGCAATAGCAAATGTCCCATTATAAGTTAGGTTACAATGACTTAAAGCAGCAAGTATGCATGACACCAGCAGGACATAAAGTCACCAAAAAGTGGGAATGTTTCAGTGAACATCTTCAGGAATGAGTAAAATGGTTTTGTAATCCTCAGCTTGCAGACTCCAGTGTAAGAATGTGTTAAATGGTAAAGGCAATGCTTTGGGGCCATTCACAGCCATATCCTTGCTAACAGGGGATGTTTTGAATTTGACTTTAATCCAATTTCTCTACGGAGAGCTGCATTATAGAAGAAACCAAATGGAATGTAGAAACTTAAGAGGTGTGTTGCTATTTCAAATCTTAGCTCGCGCCCAAATTCACAAAAATCAAAACTTCACACTATCTTTTAGGGTCTTTGAATCAAAGCTGACAATCACAAGATGGTTCAAAACCTTTGCTTTTTTTAAACAATCATATTTCCTTTTAGTTCAACAGCACTTTTACTTTCAAATGCGACTCTGTCAAAGAGTAAAACAACACTAAACTATTTATTTTTGATAGCCACATTACAGTTAATGATTGGATGCTAATAAAACTTTATAATGGGGTAACATTCTGGCTTGGCACTTCACTTAATGCAGTAATGGTTTTGAATCATATTAACCTTACTGTAGAATATCACTCTGTAGTCTTATATGCCGAGAGATAAATAAGATCAGTAAATTATTATATCACCAATCCCATTTATTAAAAACTTTGGATTATATATGGGAACTCTTAGGCAGCTTGTCCAATCAAAGGTCTGGGTTGGGCATCACAAAGATGTCACATGGTTTAATTAAAAGTAATTAGCTTAGGGCTTTTTAAAATAACTGAACAGAAGTCCTAGTACGTTGGGGTCTTATTGCTTGTTGCATTGGTCTTAAACAAACTGTGAGAAAAAATGACAAGGGTTTTTTATACATGCAGTTATGGGGACTCTTAGGCAGTTTGTCCAATCAGAGATGACCTGGGTTAAGCATCACAAAGATTAGCATGAACAGAATCCAAGCCCCAAAAACTTGACCCGCATGGCTTTGTCAATAAATTCTTCATTTTACCGCAAACTGGCTTTCTCTTGCCTGACACCTATATTGTTAATCACAGATGTGTTGTTTTGGGTTTATAAAAGTTGTTGTACACCACTACAAAATGATAAGGGTTTGTTTAAGAGACTGGCACATGGCTTAATTAAAAGTAATCAGCTTAGGGCTTATTAAAATAACTGAACATGAGTCCTTGTACTTTGGGGTCTCGTAGCTTCGGATCAGGTCTTTTATAAACTGTGGGAAATAATGGCAAGGGTTTTTTATACATGCAGTCTAATGGTAAAATGATTATCTCCTAAGATGAGTCTGACACAAGGGAAACCCTCTTAAGGGGGAGATTACGTCTTCAAATCCCAGCTCTGCATGTATGTACATAGTCTTAAGCCAGATTTACCTCTACAGTACGTAAGACTATTGTGCCATTAGCAGTGGCCCTTTTGTACTCCTTTTGTTTACATGATGATCTTATTTTGGTTTAAGTTATAAGACTGAAAAGAGGCTGGTCTGACTGGAATGAGCAGAAATCGTATAGCTGGTGGGTGTGGTGGTCAGTTTGGTCTCTGGTGGGTGGAGCTTTTGGGTATGGAAAGAGGGAGGAGTCTTTATTTGTATTTTCTTTTAGGCTACTAAGCAGCACAATTGTTCAGCCACAAGACCTTTATGTGGTAATTCTGGGCATTGTTTCCTCTCTTCCCTGCTTTGTATTTATAGACCATAATTTGACTTATTCACATCATTGCTGATATGTTAGCACATGTCAGACACTGTAAAGGCGACGATGGACATGCTGTAAATTGTTTAAACAGCCTAAGATGAGTGAATTGTGAACTATTAAGTCAACACTAGACTACTACAAACTTTTACAAAGCCAGTCTGTGTATAACAAAGTACTGCCCAGAGTCACAAGAGCTTAATTTGTGAAACACTGAACTATATATTTTACACTAGTTTTTGGCCTATATTAATGAGCTCCTTATTGTCATTGGATAGTGCGCTATATATAGTGACTGATATTCCAGTGATGCAGTGGTTTGTGTAAATTTCATTTTTGTCTTGTCATGTGCACATCGCTAACATCACGTTTTCATAGTGTACAATATCAGTGATAGAAAAATATATATTTCTTAGGTATTTCATGCAGTTTTCATACATATATACTGTGTTTACATATTTCCATAAAAATACAACAATGTCTAGGCTGTCAGTTGTTTTCCCAGACATGAAGTTATACTGGCAGCAAGTATCAGTAGAAAAACTGGTTTTCATGAACAATACTGAAGTTAGCATGATATTGAGGGTTTTGTTTTCCATTGCAACTGTTCCCAAGGTCCAGGTTATGTGTCCTCCGACTGATATTTGAGCAAGGCACATCGATTCATGCAGTGCTCCTGTAGCTCAGGTGGCATTGCATGATTATAAAAGTCTCTGTCTCTCTTTTTTAAAGATTTACCTTTGCAAATGACTTAAATAAATATTTGTATACATCATATATAGACATGTATAAACTAAATGTAATCCATATAACTTAAATAATTTATATTTATATATTTACAGCCCCCAGGGACAAATTTAAAAATAGTGGTGTCTTGGCGCAATATACTGCACGTGTGTTCGTGTCTGGTTTGCACGTTTATGATTTTTCACGTCCTGTGGGGTTTGCGGGAGAGCGCGCAGACACACGAACTGTCTATACGTATCCAGCGCCAACCCACTAAAGATTCATGCTGAGTGAGGGCGCGCACAAAAGATTGCGTAGTTTTGCACTGCGAGTTCCAGTGTTTGCCATCAATCCCCCTGCAGCCGCTCTTATAGGGCTTGGCTGTTCTACATTTTGTCTCGTAAAAGAATTGCTTGATCGTATTAAATGACCGCATAACCGTGACCTGCCGTCCAAGCATGTCCACAGCCGTGGTCCGATCATTCACCCACAGGCTCTCGCTATCGCAAACCGAGTGCTCCCCTCTGTAGCTCTTGTGTTCAACGTAGCGCTTCTGCCGGGTCTTATTGGTCCCACTTGCATCCTGGATACTGACAAAGTCATCCATGAGGTAGAGCGGAGGGGGCTGCAGAGGAGGCCGGTCGCTCAGCAGCACCCGTGGCGAGTTGTATCTCTTATGCTGGCGCAGGAGTTCTGCGGAGATGTCCGTCACAGGCTGGTAAATGCTTGAGCTAAAGCTGTCCTTGTAGTCCATCCCTGGAGGTGTCTTTGAGGTGCTGGATTGAAGTGAATCCGGGACACCCTCATCCTGCTTCTGTCGGCTGCGGGTTATGTCAGCCTGCAGGAGCTTTATGATCAGATTGTTAATAGGATCCTGTGTTGGCCGCTGCTTCTTCATTGTCGATGCCGAGATGCCATAGAGGTACGCGATGAACATCACGTACAGCAGGATGGACATCACTAGATTCACCTGTAAGATCTGTGAAGCAGAGAGACAGTTTTGTAAGGATAAACTGTGGTGAACAAAATCAATGAACATGAATTACATGATCAAATTGAACTACAGGAAAAGTGGCCCATTTCTAGTGCACATGAATGATGTTATTACAGACAGACCGTCTGTTAACAGCAGTATGGTGAGCGTTGCCATGCAGAGCCATTTCGCCGTTTTTGATTCTTCTCTTGCAGTCTGTGTTTGATTAAAATTCTTTTTTCCCCACAGTTTGTACCAACAATATTCCCATGCATATATTTTCATTCACAAAAGGACACAATCACCAAAACCATTAAAAAAAACTTTATTCAGACAATTCTCACACAGGCCCTTGCAGTGAAAAGAGAAAACAATGATGCAGGTCAGATGAACAGTGCTTACTCAAGTATCAGAACAAGAAAATAGACATTTCTAGAAACCATTACCGGATAAATCATTCTCTTAACAAAAATACAAACAATGTGTTATGGGCACAGCAGCCACAATATGCTACAGGACTTCTCTAAACAGTAACAGTCAAACAAACTCTTTGCTCCATTACTAAAATTGGAAATTTGATATACTGAAGATTAATTTTCATGTTTAAAGTCCTTTAAATAGAGTTGATGTGTTTTTGGCACAGTTTCCTTGTCAACATAAAGACAGCATTTGACCTCTTGTTTAAGCAATGGCAAATGTCCCATTATAAGTTAGGTTACAATGACTTAAAGCAGCAAGTATGCATGACACCAGCAGGACATAAAGTCACCAAAAAGTGGGAATGTTTCAGTGAACATCTTCAGGAATGAGTAAAATGGTTAAGTCATCCTCAACTTGCAGACTCCAGTGTAAGAATGTGTTAAATGGTAAAGGCAATGCTTTGGGGCCATTCACAGCCATATCCTTGCTAACAGGGGATGTTTTGAATTTGATTTAAATCCAATTTCTCTATGGAGAGCTGCATTATAGAAGAAATAAAATGGAATGTAGAAACAAATTAGGTGTATTATATCCTTGGAGGTATATGGTCCTTTTTCAAGCTCATGCCCAAATTCACAAAAATCAAAACTTCACACCCTATCCTTAACCATCTTTGAATCGAGGCTGACAATCACAAGACTTTCAAAACCTTTGCTCATTTCAAACAATCATAGTTCAACAGCACTTTTACTTTCAAATGCAATTGTGTGTTTTTTCAAACATTAAAACAACACTAACTAATTTATTTTTGATAGCTACATTACAGTTAATGATTTGATGCTAATAAAACTTTATAATGGCTTTTTGGGGGAACATTTTGGCTTGGCACTTTACTTAATGCATTATGGGTTTGAATCATATTAACCTTGTTGTAGAATATTACTCTATAGTCTTATACGCCGAGAGATAAATAAGATCTCATTCATTTTATTCAAAAACTCTGGGTTATAAAGACGGTTTAATCAGATGCACGTGTGTTGTTGCGGTTACTTGTCTGGGCAGACCTTAACTTATGGTCTCTGTTTGTTCAATGGTCTGACTAGTGGCTAAACTGAACTCTGGAACAAATACCTTGTTGAAAATAAGAAATGTTTTGGTTTCCTAAAGATGAGGGGAGACATCAATCATGGATCATCGCTACGTGAAGGATGGTTTGGTGCCCAATCTGTAATTAATATTGTATACATTATATGGTACACATTTTACACAGCAACGTTAGCTCAGTGTAGTTTTTGATACGCTTTAGCTATATTTTGAAGTAAAGTAAACTATTTGTTGTTTATTTTGCTTGTTATCAGAAATAAATTACTCTAAAACGACTTATTGATTATTTGCATAGTTTACCGGAAGTTACGTTTGTTCCATAAAAGACGTTTGATTATGTTGTTACTGCTGAACCGTCTTTATGGGGACTCTTAGGCAGTTTGTCCAATCAGAGATGACCCGGGTTAAGCATCACAAAGATTAGCATGAACAGAATCCAAGCCCCAAAAACTTGACCCGCATGGCTTTGTCAATAAATTCTTCATTTTACCGCAAACTGGCTTTCTCTTGCCTGACACCTATATTGTTAATCACAGATGTGTTGTTTTGGGTTTATAAAAGTTGTTGTAGACCACTACAAAATGATAAGGTTTTGTTTAAGAGACTGGCACATGGCTTAATTAAAAGTAATCAGCTTAGGGCTTATTAAAATAACTAAACAGGAGTCCTAGTACTTTGGGGTCTCGTAGCTTCAGATCAGGTCTTTTATAAACTGTGGGAAATAATGGCAAGGGTTTTTTATACATGCAGTCTAATGGTAAAATGATTATCTCCTAAGATGAGTCTGACACAAGGGAAACCCTCTTAAGGGGGAGATTACTTCTTCAAATCCCAGATCTGCATGTATGTTCATAGTCTTAAGCCAGATTTACCTCTACAGTACGTAAGACTATTGTGCCATTAGCAGTGGCCTTTTGTACTCCTTTTGTTTACATGTTGATCTTATTTTGGTTTAAGTTATAAGACTGAAAAGAGGCTGGTCTGACTGGAATGAGCAGAAATCGTATAGCTGGTGGGTGTGGTGGTCAGTTTGGTCTTTGGTGGGTGGAGCTTTTGGGTATGGAAAGAGGGAGGAGTCTTCATTTGTTAAAGTATTTTCTTTAACGCTAGTAAGCCGCACAATGGATATCTAGAAGCCAATTGTATTTTAAGACCCTTTCTAGACTGTCATGTAACTAGTTCACATCATTGCTGCTGTTAGCATGTGTCAGACACTGTAAAGGCGACGATGGACATGCTGTAAATGGTTTAAACAGCCTATGATTAGTGAATTGTGAACTATTAAGTCAACACTAGAATCCTTCACAAAGCCAGTATACTATCTGTGTATAACAAAGTACTGCCCAGACTCACAAGAGCTTAATTTGTGAACTATATATTAAACATTAGTTTTTGGTCTATATTGACGAGCTCCTTATTGTCATTGGATAGTGCGCTATATATAGTGACTGATATTCCAGTGATGCAGTGGTTTGTGTAAATTTCATTTTTGTCTTGTCATGCGCGCTAACATCATGTTTTTTATAGTGTACAATATCAGTGATAGAAAAATATATTTCTCAGGTATTTCATGCAGTTTTGATACATATATAATGTGTTTACATATTTCCATAAAAATACAACAATGTCTAGGCTGTCAGTTGTTTTCCCAGACATGAAGTTATTCTGGCAGCATGTATCAGAAAAACTGGTTTTCATGAACAATACTGAAGTTAGCATGATATTGAGGGTTTTGTTTTCCATTGCAACTGTTCCCAAGGTCCAGGTTATGTGTCCTCCGACTGATATTTGAGCAAGGCACATCGATTCATGCAGTGCTCCTGTAGCTCAGATGGCATTGCATGATTATAAAAGTCTCTGTCTCTCTTTTTTAAAGATTTACCTTTGCAAATTACTTAAATAAATATTTGTATACATCATACATAGACATACTGTATATAAACTATGTGCATTCAATATAATTTAAATAATTTATATATTTACAGGTCAGCCCCCCAGGGACAAATTTAAAGATAGTGGTGTCTTGGCGCAATATACTGCACATGTGTTCGTGTCTGGTTTGCACGTTCGTGATTTTTCACGTCCTGCGGGATTTGCGAGAGAGCGCGCAGACACACGAACTGTCTATACGTATCCAGCGCCATCCCACTGAAGATTTATACTGAGTGAGGGCGCGCACAAAAGACTGCGTAGTTTTGCACTGCGAGTTCCAGTGCTTGCCATCGATCCCCCTGCAGCCGCTCTTATAGGGCTTGGATGTTACACATTTTGTCTCATAAAAGAATTGCTTGATTGTATTGAATGACCGCATAACCGTGACCTGCATTCCGAACATGTCCACGGCCGTGGTCCGATTGTTCACCCACAGGCTCTGGCTATCGCAAACCGAGTGCTCCCCTCTGTAGCTTTTGTGCTCGGCGTAGCGCTTCTGCCGGGTCTTATTGCTGCCACTGGCGTCCTGGATACTGACAAAGTCATCCATGAGGTAGAGCGGAGGGGGCTGCAGAGGAGGCCGGTCGCTCAGCAGCACCCGTGGCGAGTTGTATCTCTTATGCTGGCGCAAGAGTTCTGCGGAGATGTCCGTCACAGGCTGGTAAATGCTTGAGCTAAAGCTGTCCTTGTAGTCCATCCCTGCAGGTGTGTTTGAGGTGCTGGATTGAAGTGCATCCGGGACGCCCTCATCCTGCTTCTGTCGGCTGCGGGTGATGTCAGCCTGTAGGAGCTTTATGATCAGATTGTTAATAGGATCCTGCGTCGGCTGCTGCTTGTTCATTGTGGATGCCGAGATACCATAGAGGTACGCGAGGAACATCACGTACAGCAGGATGGACATCACTAGATTCACCTGTAAGATCTGTGAAGCAGAGAGACGGTTTTGTAAGGATGAACTGTGGCAGGTTACATGATAAAATTGAACTACAGGAAAAGTGGCCCATTTCTAGAGACGTCAGAACAGACAGATGCATCTGTTAACAGCAGTATGGGGAACATTGCCGTGCAGGGCCATTTAGCCTTTATGTCCTGGAAAAAGTTATTGGCATCTGAAATAGATTCTCAAGTTAAATAAAGTAAGAGCTGTGGTTATACATGCATGCCTCACTGAGAAACCATCAGATGGAGTCTTGAATATTACACAGAATGTGAGCTACACTGTCAGAAAAATGGTCAAAAAATGCTCCCAAGCTGTCATTAGGGCAGTACTGTTTAAAAGATTCAAATATTTACCATTTAGGTACGCATCTATATACATTTGCTACTAATTTAAATATACCTTTGAGGTACTAATATTAACTCTTTAGGTGCAAATGTGTACTTTTGAAAATGGCATCAGACCAGTTTTAGACTGTAATACAGAGGTGATGCTGACAGACAGGTCTCACTGTATAGCTGCTATATCAAAAAGGGCATTTGGCAGGAGATTTGGGCCAGTGCTGATGGCAAATGAAAATAAATATCCACTTTGCTCCATGATCTGCCCTAAATGCTCCTATATCTCTTTAAAACCACATGTCTCACCCTCTAAAAGCCACACGTAATTTCCTCAGGGTTTAGGATGTATGAGTGGGGTCTATTTATATGTCATGGGACAGTTTGTTACATAAATGATTGCTTTGAAATTAAACATTGTTGACGAAAAAAGAATACAAAGCCCGCTTGTTTGGCAGAAATGCTTATCTTTTATCATTTGTCATCCATTGGAAGTTATTTATCTAAATTTCATTAAATAATGTAACTAACTCAGTGAAAATTAAAGTCATACTGAGTAAGAATAAACATTTCTGTTAGTCCACAGATGAGACCTCGGACAGGACAAATGTATGCCAGTGTGAATGTGACCCCCGGCGCCCGGGAGTGGTGGTTTATCATTCTGGCATCATTATTGGTCTATAAGCACTGTTAATTTCGCTTTTTGGCAGGAACGATGCTGACGAGATGATTGCAATTTCACTCAATGCTTCAAATGAGGGCCAATGCGACAAAGTCACCTTACAGGCGATGCTGTGGAAAATAACTCTGTGTATATTTTATTGCCCTTTTTTAATGACCGTCTGAGTATAATGACCAGCTGTTAAGGGTTCACGAGCCTCCGTGCCTAACTGTTAAGTTAAATTTATTCTGAAACTGAAATTGACACACACACAAACAAAAATAGTTCTTATAATAAAGTTGCTACAGTAAGGGGTGCAAGTACAAAAATCGTTGGAAACGGGCAAGTCTCAGCGAGTAAACCTGTGCAATAATATGTAGAAAAATAATTTAAAGTCTTAAAATTAAACAGTTTGTGCAAAAACCTTTCTCTCTTTTGGTGTCTTTAACACAAAACAGTGTTGTATGGGATCAGCAAAGTTTTTGGAGCAAATACTGTTGCTTGAAAACCTTCAATTCTTTAATACATGTTAATGTAAGAACTACACAGGCAACCCATGAGAGTGTATGTGAATTGATTACAGATTGGTTATAATGTTTAGATGTTTTTGCAGTGAACTACTTCAGTTTGTTTCTGTTTGTGACCTTTCCATGTATGCCTAAATTAAGAACAGAAAACCGCATCCTTTGCTTTGTATTGCTTGTCCACAATTTTGAATTCAGCCTTCAGATCTGATTTGCATCATAAAATGCTTTGCCTCTGGGCCAAAGTATACAAATGCAAAAAAATAGAATATACATAAGTCATTGTTCCCATATAAGCTTATTCAGGTGAGTGCATGATGGAAAATTACTTGAAATGTACATCCTGTAAGCTTTTTAAAGCGTTTCTCTTCAATTAGCAGTAAAATTACCCCTAATGAGCAACACGGTACACTGGAAAAGTTGGATCAACTTAAAAAGTTACTTCAACTAGTAAGTCCTAAATATCCAGCCTCTCTTACGATGTGATTCGCAGCACAACACACAATCTGATAGAAACACACACGCTTGATTCTCTTTCGACCATATTTGAAGAGATAATCCTTCACATCCTCTTAACTGCTCTCCAATACTTAGCTGTATTTCTTCATGTACCACACACATTATCAAGCCCTCTGCATTCACTAATGCGATCCGCTGCTAAACTAACAGCAGTTTAGGGTTTGATCAATGTGAAGGACCATTCCAAAAGCACAACATCTAAACTCACTTGAAAAACTGAGGTTGTGCTTACGCTGTAACATAAGATGTCAAATCGACATGCTTCTACGGCTATTTTTATGAAACTTTAACTTAACAAATGAAGTTAAACAATTTCTACTTGTTTATTTATTTATTATGTCAACTTATCACAAGTCAAAACTTAAAACAGAAGGTTGAATTGACTTGTTTACCGTGTAGGTCTGTCACATTACATAAATGCAAAAGTTCTGGTCTCACAGGAACAGATGTGCATACTGTATGTCTTTGCTTGGATGAACAGCAGCTAGAAATGCTAGTCTTTGGAAAGGCAGACAGTGGTGAAGGAGTTTCTGTTTTCTTCTAACATCACAAATGGGTAAGCAATGAGCCAAAGCCATTCACTTACCTTTTCTCTGCTGCAGCTGGGGTGCATTACAATGTGCTCAAAATATCTTCCATGTCTAGTTGATGTAATGCTTCATGCTAAATGTCCATCAGATGTACAATAAGTATTTATTTCACATTATTTGTTGAATAATGATCATATATACTCCAGTATACACAAGTATGGTATTCATGGAGATATTTTATAATGTCCTTATGTTGGAAATATGGTAATGGTTAAGACATAATTACAAACATTACACAAATAAAATATTATTTACATTGTCACAAAATTACACAGGATATTTGATGGCTCCACAGTTACTTTTCTCTCACTTTATCCATATTAAATAACATAAATCAAAACCTCACTATAGTGTTCAATCGCATAGTTGACCTCTTTCACAAATTTCAAGGCCTTGAAATACTCCGGTCCAGGAAGCATGTACAGTATTTATGCTTAAACAGGACATACTACATTTAGTTTGTTATTGGACAAAATTTCCATTGAAGCGACTGCAATATGCCCACCTGCAGTACCCTGCGATAGAAACTACTGCTGTTAATCTGTCTGACCCAAATTGAAAGTAAGCAGATGTGTTTAAACGATGAATGACTTTGATCATTTCCCTAGCTGCGGTTCCGCACACAACCTTGTAGCCAAATCTTACCAGACTGTTTAAAGGGGCCCGATACACTTTTAAAGGTTGAGGCTTAAATGGTTCTTCAGAGCAATGACATAGAAGAACTATTTGTGGTTCCACAAAGAACCTTTTAGCCAAAGTTCCTTTAAAGGACCATTTCTTTCATACTTTCATACATTTTAACCCATAAACTCTGCGGACCCGCTGGCGGGTCCAAAACGGCATCATCAAATTAAAATAAATAAATTAATAAGTTGTGGAGCACAAAGTTTTCTGTAAAATAAGACCTTTTTTATCAATTTACTCAAAAGTATGTTGGTGACTCTTTTAAATTCAGGCATGCCCAATTTTTTCATCGCAAAGAATCTTTTGGAAAACAGAAAGGTGCTTTCAATGTTAAAGTTTCTTTAAAAGTTAATTGGTTCTTCTATGGCAGTGATTCTCAACTCCAGTCCTCTGCCCCCCTCCCAGAACATTTTAGATGTCTCCTTTTATAAAACACCTGATTCGGTTCATCAGCTTGTTAGTGTGTTAATTAAGGAAATGTTTCAGACATTCTGGAAGGACCCTGATGAGTGGAATCAGGTGTTTCCTATAAGGAGACATCAAAAACATTCTGGGAGGGGGCCAGAGGACTGGAGTTGAGAACCACTGTTCTATGGGATAGTGATGCATCTTTATTTTTAGGAGACTTTTATTTTTTATTCTGTTTTAACATGTTTGTGTGATTGGCCTGCTCAGCTGATAGGCCAGCTAATGAACTCTAGGTTGCTTTATTCAGAAAGCTTTAATTTGTAAACACCGTATTCCATTTAGATTGGGTCAAAAAAGGAAGGGGGTTGTCTGTGTACATTAAATGATTTCAAAATGGCGAAAGTACAACTAGATTTAAATAATACATTTATGTAGTATCTTACACTTTGGCAAACACTGTGTTACCCATTTCAACGTGGATGCCTGGTATTTTTGTCTGTGCTAAAAGTTCATTGTTTCAAACTGTCACCAGTGGTGTTATCATCACCATGTATGGCACGTCTAAAATGACTTTGAGCCATTTGAATTATGTAACCAATAACACATACAAGATATTTTAGGCCGTCACATGTATGTCGGGTTGGGGGAAACTGAGAATTGCTTTAGGAGTGGACTGATCTTCTGGAGATCAGAGAGATATTGTTCCTTATTCACCCTGGGACCTGTTATTACTCTAAAGCTGCTCCTCCTCAGCACCAACAGAGCCAAATCGGACGTGGTGAATTAAATTAAAACTCAACAACCTCCGTTACTAAATGTTTTCTGGATGCTCTCGAATACAGAGAAGCATTGTTGAGGAGCTCATAAGTGCATCGCTCTAGAGAAGTCAATTACATCATCAAAGAATACACGAAGAAATTCCTTTCATCTTAACACAACTGACTCTCACAAAATCTGTGCCTTACAATCAGTGTGATCTAAGCAAATAAGAATTACTGATAAAGATAAGATTTTATATAACCGGTCTTGTGATGTCAAAGTATGAGTTAACCTTGTCATTGGTGAATTAAATTACTTAAAGGTGCAGTTTCAGTGAACCCTCATTCCAGGACACAGGAGCATTAGGCGTTAAAATCTTGTGCCTGATCTCCTTTAACTGGTTTAGGGCACTCAATGCAAAGCTCTCCATTCACCTTGCCATTAATCCCCACGGGTTCCTTCATTTTAGATAGACCAGGAAAGTTATTTCAAAAGCTCACCAGAGGTCTGAATCAAAACTGGATTTATTAGTATGAATCAAGAAACTTTTTCCCTGCAATCTTTTCCTGGTAAACATTTCCT
This sequence comes from Paramisgurnus dabryanus, assembly GCF_030506205.2. Lineage (NCBI taxonomy): Eukaryota > Metazoa > Chordata > Actinopteri > Cypriniformes > Cobitidae > Paramisgurnus > Paramisgurnus dabryanus. The sequence goes on from NC_133337.1 coordinate 12,699,243, forward strand.
CCTTTCAAACGGTCCTCATGATTTAATGTAATGAATGATATTTTTTGCTTGTAAATGGCTGGTATATAGTTAAAGTTAACACTAAATCGTGCACCTGAACTGGTAACATATTCATGATGATAATCTTTCACCGCACCGCGTCGTGTCCTCAGCACCGAGACCTTCACCAACAACACATCATCTAAGACTGAACAAGAAGGCTTATAACCCCCTGAGCTTTAAACTCTTAGAGGATTGCTCCCAGATTAGCAACGGACTTCACACCATTCATTAGCCAATAAACTCACAGTTTAGCCACACATCTCGAATGTCTCGCAGAGTAGATGAAAGATATGCTAGAGTTTCAGATCAACACGCACAGATCCGTTTTAGCATGAATTGACCTTTTGACTATTTACACAAAATATCTCCCTATTGGTTTTCACTGTCAAAGATATAGTGCATGTTCATTGAAATAAATCTGAAGCTGTCTAATTTGTGATCAAATGGAATGTAGAGGAGGACACAGCAACCTTTACTGGTAAGAGTAGATAAGTTGACAATTCCTCAGGGCCTTATTATCTGTCAGACTGGGTTCGTAATCTCGAGAGGAGCATTATACCTCGAGCATATGCAAGTGCCATGTGTTCAACTACAGCAGATAGCAATGCAATCTACAGTCAGTCATTGCCTTTAGCCAACAGACACTTCAAAATAAACATGCTTAAATGGTTCTTCACAGCGATACCATTTTAGTAACATTCAGTGAACAATTCTCAGAACCTTAGAAAATTCTGTGGATGTTAAAGGTTCTCTATGGAACTATTCAGCCAAAAATGGTTCTATGGCATCGTAAGGCACTTTTATTTTTAATGGTACACTTCAAACACATGGGGGGAGGTTTGTTGAGATACATTTACATTTATGATTTAAACATATTTACCATGTGGATATGTCAGAAGATAAACAATACTATCAAAATAATGATAAAGTATACAGTAATGGACAAAAGTGATGTCACAATAATAGCTTTTAAATGACCACACAGGTTCGTGGAAAGTATCAAATATTAAAGGGATAGTTCGGCCAAAAACGATATTTAACCCATGAATTACTCACCCCCAAGCTGTCCGAGTTGCATATGTCCATCGTTTTTCAGACAAACACATTTTCGGATATTTAAGAAAATATTTTAGATCTTTCAGTTGATTAAATGTAATGTTACGGGGTCCACGACCTTCAAGTCCAAAAAAAGTGCGTCCATCCTTCACAAATTAAATCCGCCATCTTAGACTCCTCTGTAATCAGGAGAGAGTATTAGCGTAGTGTACGCACTTTTCTTAGTGACGTATGACAAATTCAGAGGGCGGGGGCACAGAGCAGCAGCAGAGTAGCCTCCGTAGGCTGCGTAAGCTCACATCCAGAATGCGGACGCGACTAAGATGGTGGCGCTACCGGAAGGTATTTATTTTCGTTAATTAAGTTTTAAATATGGATATTTCTACAACAACACCGCGCGGATTACCCTCAGAAGACCTTTGTTTATCATCCTGGAGCCGTTTGTATTTAATTTGTGAAGGCTGGACGCACTCTTTTTGCACTTGAAGGTCGTGGACTATGGGTGGACCCCGTAACATTACATTACATATGCAACTCGGACAGCTTGGGGGTGAGTAAATCATGGGTTTAATATCGTTTTTGGCCGAACTATCCCTTTAATAGCAGGGAAAATACAGTAGGTTTTATTCTAATATGCAAACAGAGCATAGAAAGCGTATACACCTACTCCAGTTTAATCCTTTATTAATATTTAATTGGTCCCCCTTTGTTTTTGATTACAGCAGTCATTCTTATGGGCCTTGACTCAGTAAACTTTGTGCATGTGTCGTATGTCATGTTTTTGCCAAACCTCCTTAAATTCTTTTCATGCTGAGCTTCAGCTTACACGCCAAGCACTACACAACACACTAACTATGAATATTTATTAATATGTTTGAATAAAGGGCAAAGACGTCAATTGTCCTGGGGCAGACATCACTTCTAGGCAGTATTATACATGCTCTTGTACAATGCACAACAATAATCTCCAAAGAACAAGCAAAGCGTGTATTGTCAAGCTGATGTTGTCTCTAAGAGAATTGTTCTGTTACGTGCAGTCTGTTCTGCAGCATCTATCAAAAGGGCATGACACTGTGACCGAACATATTCTCCTTGTGTTTTTAGAGAGCTACAGTACCCAAGTTGATGGACTCAGGATGGCTTAAGAGGCAAAATTCCAGAGAAAGAAATCCACCCAGGCTTTTAAAAGAAGATCGTCTAAACCCTAATGCTGTCCAATTGCCTCCAGATGTACCCTTAAGAGCAGAAATAGACCCCCTATCTGGACCTTTTCCATCTCTGACCAGCACAATACACCAACTTCCATCTGTTGGACTCACACATCTTGTCACACATCACAGGACTGAAGAGGGTTGTAACACCCAGATGCATAACCTGCGTTGCTGAAACATCCATCAAAAGCAAATGCTCATTTGTTGTGCACACTTTAAAAACAAAGATACAAAAGCTGTCACTGGGCCATTACCCTTTCAAAACGTACACCTTTCTACCTAAAGGGTAGATTTTGGTGCCTCAAATGTACCGTTATAAAGGGTACCTGAGTGACAACTTATGTACCTTTCTTTCTGCCAGTGCAATCTAGCAAATGCAGTAATGTACTTGTACTGTAGTCCCATATGGCTGTTAGATAACTTGAATATGTATTTATTTAGTGTATATAATTAGAAGAATGTAAAGCAGTAATCTTAATTTGAGTTTTAGATGGATTCAGACAGGAATAGATTCAAAAGAAGATCCTGGAAGCAGTTCGATCTAATCACAGGTGACCTCAAGTAAAAGATGTGTAAGTTAGTACGGCCTGTTGCCTTATGGCTGTGTCATTCAATAAACGTGTTGTGTTCAGTGTAGAGGACACATCACAGCTGTTTGCGCTTCCTGGCAGCTGGACTCAACACATGTGTTTCTGGTAAGTTCTGAATATCAGCCAGTGCCTTGAATTTTTATATTTTAAGTGTAACCAAATACAACAACACTCTCAACTGTCCTCTGTATAGGGCTAAGCTGTTGTCTGTGCTATGGAGCCGTGACAAGCCAAGCATAATCTAAATTCTTTAAGAAAGATCAGTAACTGTTATTATCAGTAACTGTTATTACATTGCATCGTCTAACAAAAAATCATTTGTACCATCACAACTACAGTAGCGAGAAAACTTTTTGGATCTTGGGGCCACAACACAAGCCTTAGAATATTTCATTTTGTTTTCATTTTCTATTTAATTTTAGCATAAAATATGATGATGATTTGTGACTAGGCAATCTTTTATAGCCAAACAAATACAGAATGTGCTCACTCTGTACTGAAACATCAGTGGCAAACATGGCAGTTAGTGTAATTAACACAACTTGGAGTTCGTAACATGATCGAGTTAGATGGTTGTTTTGATGTAAACTGATAGATGGGGCTTTGGCAGTCAACAGGAACACTGTCAAGCAAACAAACTACAGAGCTTAGTCATTTCCTACTCAGATGCTTGATATTTAATGTTAGATTGATGTTAAATCATTCAAGTTTAGAATGTTTGTTTTTAAAGTGGAAAACCACTTGGCAGTGGAAAACACTCAGAAAATAAGATAAATGAAGTATTCTGGGCATGTTAAGGCACACAAGAATAAGCTGAATCCAAACTGCTCACTGTATATTTCAATAATATTTTACCTTTGGTTTTGGAGACCTGTGTCGCTTTTAAGTAGCAACTTTCTGCACAGGAACTACAAAATATTACTATTTATTGCCTTTGAAATGTCATATAATGATTTGTTATATTAGTATTTTTAGGGTTTGTCTAATAAAGCTGGTTTAATAAGGAGCCAATGAAAAATGATATCTCTATTAGGAATAAACATACATACTAATGGTTTCTCTCACTACACAACCTCTAAAAAAACTTCACTAAAAAACTTCACAAAAGTAAGACTAAAAGCTACAGGACTTGCTATTCTAGCCAGAACGGCAACACTGCATAAGTTTCATATTAAAAATACCCAGTGTGTCATGCATCCCTGTTTTCAGTCACTTCAATGCAATGTGGTGATATATTGCACAGCTAAACGTGACAAGAGAGATTGTTATTACAAATTATGTGAAAATGAAGGGCTACTATAAGACAAGTTACTAAGAAATGCTCCACATCTTTGAACGTAGCCCTAATAAATCATGTATTTAGGCCTGTCTGCCATCTGTCAATTATGCGATTGGTCTGTCTGTGCAGTGTAGGGCAGCTGTGAGTCTGTAGCGTGCTAACTTAACATGCTAACTAGTGCATGTTAATACAGATTTAAAAAAGATAATGTATTAATCACGAGTGATTCAGACCATAATGTGCATATTTTTAAATGCATGTTATTCTATACTGAGAGGATCATTGAGCACCATATATGGTCACACTTGTAAATTTCCCACAGTTAGTGACCAAAAAAAGAATGAGATAGCATTTGGTTTTGAGTGACCCATGATAAAGTTGATGAGACCCCTTAATAGAGCTTGAATTTCCAGCCAACATGTATTGCTTTTTCAATCAGTCAAACTGTACTGTGGCAGAGCTACCCAGGACTGATCAAACTGCTCCCCAATATTAAACCCACAGTTTTTAGCCCTCCTGTGCAGATTACATTACATACATTAACCACTGTACATACACAGGACCACATCAAAGCAGCATTTAACCGATGAGAAAATCACATAAGTGAATTGATTATCCTGTTAGTGGACTAAACAGCTATTGTATGTGATCTGTGTGATGTCTATGGGTCTGATTAAGCTTGCATTCTGCATATAGATCATATAAAATCCCTCGCTCTAAATTTAAGGCCATTGCAGAATTAGAAAATGCAGTTAAGGAAATGTCAGCTTTTAAGAGTCATGTGAAAACAATCTTTTCACCTTTTTAGTCTCTTTTGTTAATTATTCTTACTACCAACTTCTTTAGTGACTACATTTATTCATTTAGCAGACGCTTTTATCCAAGCGACTTACAAATGAGAACATTTTGTCAATGCTAAATAAACATCTTCAGATGGTTCCCTAAAGTCATGCCCCATGTTTCTTTTTAGACATTCACCACAAAATCTAAAATGTGAATTAACCCTTTAGTCTCTTTGTTGGTGGATGCCTCGTGTCAGATCTTTTCTTTGACAGACGCCTGATTCAGAAGCATGTCTGCACAAGACTTCCCTGTTCACACACAGCAGGGTAATGTAAGCAGAAACAGACTGGAGAAGAGACTGCCATTTAATACACAAGTGGGAAAACAAGCCTGCAACTTCCAGATGAGCTGAAAGCACAACATGAAACAAGTTCGAATCAATAGAAAAACTCTGAGGGTTTTGTGGATTATGAGGATTAGCTATTTTAGGGATTGTCGGTCTCAGACAGTGTTGAAATGTTTTAAACCATTGGTGGATTTGAAAGTTAAAAAAGAGAGTAACATTTGAAACTGATACACTTCAAAGCTTGTACAACTGGTATATTTTAGCATCGATATTACTTTGCTCTATCATTGACATTAAACACAGATTTATAATTTTGTATATTTTTACCTCTTGGAAAGGCAGTTACAGTTACAACATGCATACTGTATATAGATAAAGTTACATAGATAAAAGTTCTGGATAGCTAGACAGTCACATACATGATACTTTATATAGTTAGTGAAAGGTAAAGAATTGCATTATAAGACTGCTGGAGGAGAAAAGAAAGTTTTTTTTTGGCAATCTATTGTTTTGTGGATAAAAGAAGAAGAGCACTACTGTGAAAGGTAAGAACTGAATTTGCCCGTACTGGTTTTCAATTCAGCCCGAGGCGCATAGCAGTTCACATTCTTCCCAAATACACACCGAGAGTTTCAGTGCCACAAACAAGTTTAACACTAAAACTTTGTTTCACATACGATTCCAACTGGAGTGATTATTTTGCAGGAAAACACTGTTTAACGAAAACGCAGTAAATGGAGTAACTTCACAATGATAAAGAGCGCGTGAAAAATTCAGGAGAACAAGCGCAAACGCGCAACCGTGCCAAAAGCCCTCCAGATTCCCAGCAAATGATACATGAAAACAGCAAACTAGCGCAAAAGAAAAACACATACCGTAATAAAGGTAACCATAGCATCGGTGAGGAAATATTCAGCAGTGCCGACATGCAGGTGATGAGTTTATACCGAATCCTTTCTAAAAGTTTCCAAATAGAAAGCGCGCAGTGCGTGCGGAGACTTTTACTGGCAAACACTGCGCGCAGAGCAGATCTCTCTCTCTCTCTCTCTCTCTCTCTCTCTCTCTCTCTCTCTCTCTCTCTCTCTCTCTCTCTCTCTCTCTCTCTCTCTCTCGTAATCTACTACTCTCCTGTACACATCGAGCATGGACAGATGGCTTTTGTGGGGTTGCTGTGCTTAGTCGATGCTGTTCTCTACAGCAACTGGTAATATTTTACTTTCATGAATAATATTGCCAACTTTATAAGTTTTTGTATTCTATATTGTATTCTATTGTATACTATTTGTGTGTGTATATATATATATATATATATATATATATACACACACTGTATACTTAAACTATTGAAATGTAATTGATTACATGTTCTTTATATAACATATATTTTGGGTCTTTTTTCTTACATTTGCTTAATAACAAAATAAACTTTAAAAATTACTAGAAAAGTATTTATATGTTTTTAATGGGGATAAAGTTATTCAAAAGAAAATAGGCTAATTACTAGGTATGCCAGCCAACTGAACGAAATGTTGAGAAATTAAAACACATTTTGGCTCTTAGGCATAACGTGACTCAAAGTGACTCAGACTAGAGCTCTGTAATCTTTATTTTAAAACTGATTGTTATAAAAGCATCATCATATTTATGCAAAGCGTAGAGAGAAAAAGTGATTTTCTAATGGGCAAGGTAGGTGTGACAGGAAACACTCATCACCTCCTCTAATCCTCTTTTTATTGTTTGTCACTGTAGATTTTTCTTACGTTGCTTGCAAACATATCAATCCTGACAAACATGGACCAAAACAATATGGTAACTGCTTTTTGCATGTTGCTTATCAGAAATGAGACATAATAGTCATATTGGTCCTCTTTCCATTCAGGCCACATATTTCTGTCAAAAGGGCTTCAATGGAAATATTTAAAGTTAGAGTTTAAAGGCTGCTTGTGCCCAATAATATTCTGTTTAAGCAATTGGCATGGCAGACTTATATCTCTGACAATAGTAAACTGTCACATGGTCCACATTCATATTTAACATACCTACAGTATTACACGGATGTAAAATTATCATAACTTAACTGTTACTGTTAAGTAAACCCAAATAACCCAAGGCACTAAAAGTACAGAAGGATATGTAAATAAATGGAAAAACTATGATGCTTTTTATTATAAACACTGAACGCTGATGACAAAAAAACATACACAAATAACAACACAGCAATGCTGTGCAATGCCAAAGTTATGGGTTCGATTCCCAGGCAGGGATGATGCAAATGAAAATGTGACTATTCGTATTCAAAAGTGCTGTTGACACCTAATCAATCTGCCAAATAAATACATGGAAATGTAATGTGTTGGATCAAATGACAAGATGTGGTCACAGTTTAGAGAAAGCTCTGTTCACTTATATTGATGCATGTGTGACAGAAGTACACCAAACCATTTCAGTTTCACAAGCATCCCATATTTTATCATCACATTTATAGTCGCTCAGCAATAAACCAGAAGAGGATGTTGATAATGATGATACATTTCCATTCTGTAATCACAAGCAGCGTGACCACAGCTGTGTTCAAACAGACACACTGCTATTGTTTAGCTGCACATCACAACCACTATTGCATTTTGCATAACCAGTCATGTGATAAACTGGTGAAATTTTTCTTGAATTAATATACCCTTAGTGATAACAACCCTCATGTGCTGACCATGAGATAGTCTGGAGGATGTGAGGGAATCCTCAGGTTGGGCCAGGTGTGCGTGTGTATGTATTGAATCCAGGGCACACCTTACCATCATGCATTTTGGGTTATGTTAACCTCTGCAGACAAAAAAAGTGTCACACAAAAAAAAAACACAATAAAACTGGAACAATACAGGCACCTGTGGTTGGTTCTAGGAGTTTCCAGTTTAAGTGTCTCCTTTATTATTTCTTTAAATGATGGAGAACCTTTGAATAGTCTATGCACTTAATCTGACTGCTGACAGCTCGGTAGCCAAGTGTATCAAAACAGACTAAGATTCTATATAAATGCTTTTAATTTGTCGTTGCCAAACTAAATATTTATATACTTTTATTTCAAAGTGTGATGGTGTATTTGTATTGTACTCCACGAGAGATTTTAGGTATTACCTGAATGAGTAATTCAGAAGCACGAAGTGATGTATGTGTTGGTTTTCATCGTGCAGGCTTTAACTTTGCTGAAAGATTCCTTTAAAGTCATTACATAACACGTCTTCACTCATACAAGGCACCGCTTAGGAATTCACGGCTTTGAATTCATCTGACATACGTGGTCTGGGGTTGAACAAATACAAGGTTTAGCTGCTAAGCTAACATTCAAGACCACAGGGGTTTCTCTGCCAGATCCACAGCATTGAATGATCTATTAGAGGTACAGACTGTTGGCCCAGACTGTCTTTGACTTCTTGTATGCATTCAATACTCTCACCTGTGCTTACAATGAGCGTGTTGTTTACTTGCGTGTCCTGTTCGGGCATCAATAAAGTCACCTGTGTCTTCCGAGGTGCTCTCAGACTTCCTCCTTTCTCTTGATAGATGTCTCCCACCTGGGCCTTCGAGCCCCGGGGCCATCAGGGCATTGATCTCTGGCCAGCGCCACAGTGAGACGTGGATAGAGAAGAAGGTGAGAAAGACGTATCGCAAAGAGGGAGTGAACTGTGTTAATGTCAGTTCAGCAGATCGAGTTTCGGGCCGTTTACAACCGATCACCCATATGCGTAACCAGCAGGGCCAAATACACACGTATCACGTTGCTGTTAAATGCAAGCTGTGAAAAAGGCAACTAAAAATGAATTTGAGTGAAAATGTGCTGAAACGTGTCACATTTATGTTTAAACAGTGTCCTCAAGCAGCCCGGTCGTGGAAATGTTCACGGTGGTGAACGGGGCCTCCCAGTTCCTGTCTTTCCTCATTTATTTACTTTGTTCTCACACTTAGGCGTTCACTGGTGGGCTTTCCTCCCCTCTCCCTGACTTGTATCCTGTGCGAGTGTTGAGTCTTGCTGCGTCTCTTCCCCTGGGTCTGGACCGGCTCACACACCCTCTCCTCCCTTTAACGCTCTCAAGCATCCGCGCTCTTTTCTTTGGAGTAGTGCTGCTTTGTCAACTCTCTTTGCAGCTCACTTTGTATTTTAAGTGTTTCTCTTTAGACAGACTTCACCGCGGCGCTCACGCGAACACCAGGGAGTTCTCGGAGTCCCGGCGCCGAGTCCGAACCGCCAGGGAGTTGGGACGTGCCCGTCGCTGCAGACAGGGCCTCTCTTGTGCTCTTTGTCAGCCGTAGGAATAGACGAATCACACGGTGCAGATCGTTGACCTGAAAAGCAAGCCAGTGAGTGCAGAGTAACTCAAGGCCTGGGTTCAGCTTACCTGCTGGGCCGCTGTGAGAGGAGAATGGAGTGCTCTCTCCACAGGGTTAGATTGCCCATTGAGATAAGGGCCAAATACCATACGAGAGTTGTTAAGCAATACTGCTACAACACAAGAGACAGATAACACACAGCGGCTAGAGCCCGGTGGGGAATGTCAGCTTACTGAGTTAAACGCTATTGAAAGTGGATCGAGTCTGCAAGAGGGTTTTTCCAGATTGGCTCTATCAAAGTAGTTTTATTGTTGCAAAGCTAAAGTGCCACACCTGTACCTCAATTCTAGCCAGCGCCTAGTTATGTATTGTTTCAAAGTCAGTGAGCAAAAAATTGCAGAGCAAATCATTTTGAAATAAAGATTTTTTTAGAATTTAAATGCACGGATAATGGTAAACAAAATTTAAATATGATATGTAAATCTTTTTAAGTAAGTTTTGACTGCACCTGGTCTAAAGGATTGGTGTGGCACTAGATGCCACAGTGCATCAAAACATCATGACATCCACTGATCACTGATAGAGCAAAACCCAAACAAAATCCTCTGCAAGATTTTGCTTCCTGTCCTCGAGCAATTTAATCAGTTTGCAAAAAATATTGCGGTGGTCACATTGGATGCGGATGTGTTGGCTTTCACTTATGCAACACTGATAATCTGACACGGGTGAACTGGAGGCCATCGGTTCAGGAGAGTTCATCTCGCTCACCAGTACATGCTAACAAACAGCAAGATTAGCAAATAGGTGGTTTGACTTGTGGTCACAGGCTCTTCAAGCTGCATTCAGACTAGCAGTGACTAGCAGTAGCAGATCTCATCGATTTCAATGAAAGCTTAGCGACTTCCAGGAACATGGGCGACAGTGACTGTTGGCGACTGGATGGGGCGTGTCCAGTCGTGCGTCAAAGTTGAGAAATGTTTAACTTTATGCAAATTATGAACGACTTTCGGGAGCGACCACCAATGAGAACGAAGCAGTTGAGTTCGCGTCATACGTCTCTTGTCATTTACTGGAGTGGACGGTACTCATTTGTTTATGGCAACGAGCGACACACATTAACAAGTCGCTTATAATGTGAATGTACCTTTAGTCAAACTTTCCACAAGATTTTCATTTGCAACCAATTTCTTAGTAAGTGAACACCGCTTGTCTCCAGCTTTGTGTTGGAGGAGTGTGTTGCAGAGTTACTCCACATGATGGGCAAGCAGGTCTTTACCTGGACCACTATAAGCATGAAATGTAAGCCCAGGATCAAAGCTCTGTTTTAGCTCACTCTGTGCTCAGAAAGACCCTGATGCTTTACAAACCGTCACTCTGGGACTTCTGCATAGCCTCAAGTTTCACTTCAGATCAAAGTTGACACTCTCTCTTCTAGCCACGTTTTTAACATGCATCAAGATTACGTTTCATGTCTTTTTGCCCTCTGGTGTTTGGATGGTTCACAACCTGCCCACATTTCCACTGGGAGTGACTGAAATACCGAGTGACTAATATGATTAACCTCATGATCAGAATGTGCCCAAGAATACTAACTATACAAAAAGAGCCTAGCACATGTATTCACAGGCTCGGTGACCTGCATACGTGACTGTTTCTCTGGACGTGAGTGGCCAACACTGTTGTGTTTGGCAAGAAAGTAGAGCATGGGTGCTTGAGAAGACACATACAGCAAGTATCGGATGTGACAAAGGCTGACTCCACATAACAGTTAGTCAGCTTTAACATATCATTTATTGGATTTTGTCAGGGCACAACCTAATGCTACTTCATATTTCTGAAATGCCATCCTGCAAAACTGACGAACTTGCAAAAAGCAACACAAAACTTTATAAGACAGAACAGCATAGATGGACTCAAACCTGCCTCCTCCCAGCAAGGCTCTCTCACATTACATGCACACGCACTAACTGCTTTACCATGTCTGCGAGAGACAAAACGAAACTTTTTTTCCGTGTTTCATCTTGTGCACTTGTGAACTTTATTTGGTTTTGCTCCACTGAAATGTAAACAAATGTGAAGAGGGAGGTTTGAGTGTTGTGGTTACACTTCACAAAGATAATCTTGCGTTTCATTCACAGACACCAAGCTTAAAGATAATTGTTTTCATAGATCTTCAACTGAAAGTTTATTTCAACACTTAAGTCTTGAGGAATGTCATCCAAAAGCAAGTAGAGTTTATTTAACCTACTGTACACAACATTACTACTAAAACATGTAGGCCTATAGTTTTTTAAATGCTGACTCTTCTCTTACATAAATGCTTAAGAGCATTGTGCAGATTCTGTCTAAGAAAACACTTTTATGTTCAAGGTGCCTTTTCTGTTCACAGATTGCTGATAGTCCAGCAGACAGAGATAAGAGGGCGTATTAAACTTTGAGTGACAACAATGACATCAAGATCGATGGGTTGACCCCTGACTTTGATATTCTCGGTATGTGATGCTGGTAAACTGCGTCATCTTCTTATTCTTTGTCCGTCCATTAAAGGTCAATGTTTTGATGTTCATTTTGGAGATACAAAAGAGACTTTTTGTAGATAAATACCTTTGTAGTTTAAATGATAAGATCATCTGTGATTGTTATGGGGAGCAGGGTAGGAAATTTCCCAACAAAATTATCAATAAGACCACATTTCCTATAGATGGCATTGAGCGTTAAGTAAGTGGGAGTGAAAGATAGCTGTGATATTACACAATATGAGCAGTTTTCCTTACACAGCTGGTTCTGTGGAGCTTGTTGCCACAGAAACAAAATCATTTAGTGTGGTCAAGTAAATAGCAAATATGTGAAGCAGATGGCATGTCTCCATTTAAAAGGACAGACTCCAGGAAGGCACAAAATGTAACATTTTACTAAGTAGCTGTTGTTTTTATCCAACCCATGCAGGGTAATGGACCTATGTCCCCAAACAAAAACCTATAGAATCATCTGCCAAGTGGACTGATTAACGAAAGATACCCAAAATGGTAGCCCATTTTTCCTTGTGCTTTATGTTCTTATACGGTCAAAGGCGATCCTGAGTGAAATGCCACTCTATGAATGAGGCAATTCTTTAGAAGTATGACCACATAAGCCCAATTTTGGCATCTTTACACTGGTTACCAGTCGCATACATTTTTAAATATTGATAACCACCTATAAAGCCTTAAATGGCCTAGCACCTTCGTATCTTAAAGAATTACTATCAGAATACAGTCCATCACATACACTATGGTCGCAAGATTCTGGTCACTTAATTATCCCTAAAAATATAAAAAATTGTCTAAAAGTGGTCACTCATTTTCCTACTTAGCCCCTAAGCTCTGGAATGATTTACCAAAAAAAACAACATTTGAGAATCTGACACAGTCGACCAATTTATGTCTAAACTAAAGACATTTCTCTTTAAAAAGCATTCACATAATTTGTCTAGTAAGCAGGCAATAGTTAGCTTATACGGAACAAAGCATTCACATAACTCGTCTGAGTTATATACTTATGCCGCAATAGTTAGTCTGAAACCGAGCGGATATTAAACCATATGCATCACATGCGAACGGCACCTACGCTAATAGGATTTCATTTCTGTCTCTCCCTGTCTCGTCCTCGATCCTGAGGACAAAAAGACAAACAGACCCAGTTCCTGCTGACGTGAAGATCATCACACTGATGATCTACTGGCCTTCCTTCAACGTGATGCCCAGCCAATGTCTGAGAATGACCATCAGCTGCCCCTGTTTAATCTACTTATCTGTGATATACAGTTGAATGCTGTATTCTGATTGGGTGAGAAATGTTTCTTGGGTATGCATTAATTTCTGATAACCGCACACCTAACCTATAAAATGTCTTAAAAATAGGCACCAGAGCAATGTTTGTGGTACCCGTGGTATTAGAGGAATTATATATATATATATATATATATATATATATATATATATATATATATATATATATATATATATATATATATATATATATATATATATATATATATATATATATATATATATATATATATATATGTATATGTATGTATGTATGTAAGGAATAATTGACGACGGGCCTTTGAATTATTTGAAAATAATGCACACCCGCGGTGTAACGGCACTCCGCTTCGCGTCGTGCCACATTGCACCTTGGGTGTGCATTATTTTCTTATAATTCAATGGCCCGTCGTCAATTATTCCTTATATATTTCTGTTCACAGATTGCTGATAGTCCAGCAGACAGAGATAAGAGGGCGTATTAAACTTTGAGTGACAACAATGACATCAAGATCGATGGGTTGACCCCTGACTTTGATATTCTCGGTATGTGATGCTGGTAAACTGCGTCATCTTCTTATTCTTTGTCCGTCCATTAAAGGTCAATGTTTTGATGTTCATTTTGGAGATACAAAAGAGACTTTTTGTAGATAAATACCTTTGTAGCTGATGATCTACTGGCCTTCCTTCAACGTGATGCCCAGCCAATGTCTGAGAATGACCATCAGCTGCCCCTGTTTAATCTACTTATCTGTGATATACAGTTGAATGCTGTATTCTGATTGGCTGAGAAATGTTTCGTGGGTATGCATTAATTTCTGATAACCGCACACCTAACCTATAAAATGTCTTAAAAATAGGCACCAGAGCAATGTTTGTGGTACCCGTGGTATTAGAGGAATAATATATATATACATTTTAAATGTTTACTTCCCATTAAATTTTATAAAATAGTATCTAATATATGATATATCCTCTATAGCATCAGCTATATATGGCTTTCTCTCAAGGGTTTTTTTCCAACCAGGAGGGTTTTTCTCCTAGTACGTAGGTTCATCCCCTGGAGAATCATCTGACATTGGCTTAATTTAGGACCCTCTTCTACTCTTGCCGCTGTATTCTGCTGCTTATGTTGTCCAACAATGTTTCTGTGTTTTCTCCTGCATCTATTAATGTCAAGCTGCTTTAAAACAATTAACAATTGTTTCATCTAAATCAAATTTAATTCCATTGAATTGATTTCTTTAGCGTACTCTAGGTCACTCCCTTCCAAAAAGACAGGGATTAAAGCCCATTACTTTTATATTTGTATGGCAGTATAGGTGCACGGTCATTCAATCAGGGTGAGTTATGGTAGTTATGGAATTGCTTTCGTTAACTTGTTTAATTGACCAGTTTTTTGGCACTAAAATGAGTGATATAAATTTGTACCGAATGCAAAATGTACTGTGACAGCCATTGTATCTGCCAAAATACCATGATTTAAGCAATAATTGTTCCTACGGTAAAGCCACAATAAAGGGTGTCTTTTAATCCCTTAAGAAAACCTTTGGATTGTGTGTTTTATTTTTTTTTTTTTGTCAAAGACTGCTAATTTCATATACAATATCTTATTTTACAGGAAATACAATTGCAAATGTCATTTTAAAGTAAGTGTTTTTTTTTTTTTTGCAGAGAGTTCTTCTTCTAATAAACTACAGTAAAGCACAGGACTACCATGTCCATTTAAAAAATGTAATGCAGTGCACGGTCCCACTGAATGAAACTTTAGCAGTGTGAGACTTTATATCTTTTCGCCAAATGTTTATAGTTTAAACACCTCTACAGAAGGTGAGTGTTGATGTATCGGTTACAGTAGGGCACTTGAGGCCTGACATGATTAAATCCACTGTGATTTCAGTACTAAATTTCACCAGCTCCTGTTGTGGTCCCAGTGCTGTCATGATTGTGTGAATGCTTATTTTGGAACTTGGCTAAGGAACATTGTACAGGCTTGTCTTATCAATAAAGAAAACCCATTTACAGGTTTGAATTCTGATGTGATGTTTTTGGAATGTGCACAATCTCCCTGCCAAAGTTTACATACTGTAGGCCATATAATTAATACTGTAGGGCCAATATAAAAAATGCAATGCACAAATGTGTATATATTCAACATCATATGGGGTGGTGTGTGTATACTTTTAATTGATGCCCCCTAGAAGTGGGTATACCCCATGCCAACTAATAAAGAAGTGGGTATAGTCGGTATACCTGTGTATACTACACAACTGATCATATGCAATACCTTTTTTGTAAAAATCCATTCTGATGGAGAATTTATAAGGGTTCATAAGATGTTCCATGTTAGACACTGTTTTGGCTGTGTACAAGATTTAAAGCGTTTTAAAAATGCATGTGTGTGCATGTGCGAATGTGTGTGCATATTTGTGCTTCAGCGGTATGCCCGCTACCCTCTTCCAGCTGTCAAACTTTAAAGTGTAATGGAGAGTAATTCAGCCCTGAGGAGCACAGTATAACTTCTCAGAAACCTGGAAACGGGCAGGACATGCCAGAAGTGTTTTAACACATGCAAATCTGAACGAGAACGATTGTGATTGTACACATCAAATGTCAGTTTATAAAAAGCTTGAACAAACATTATTGAGATGTACATGATTAAACTACAATCACACTTTGCTTTATAGATTATAACGTCCATTAGATATAATTGTAAAATGTCTGTCTTTTCTTCCATTATGCACACAATTCCCTGCACATATTTGTATTCAGGTATGTCTTGCTTTCAATTTCCCTTCATTTAATCTCCATTAAAGGCACCGCCGAGAATTATCCACCTCAACATCCGAAAGTCTGAAAAAGGGCATTGAAAACCCACTCCACCGTATTACTTACATTATTTGCATTTGATTATGGAAGATTCTCACAGCAGTTCAATGAGTGACCACTGATGTGTACCTGAGCAACCAAAGAGCAGGAACCCAAAGAACAGGCATCATTGTTCGCTTCCACAGCCAGGAGTGCCTCTTCTGTCTCTGTGTATGTGTGTTTATCAGAGGAGACGCGGTTACCTCGTGTCTGTTTCCTCTGAGGATATCCAAAGGTAAAAGCTGGGAGCTACAAAGATAAATTAGAATGTTAGGTTGTGGTGTCTAAGCAACATGAAAGTGTGACTTGCTCTGGGTCATAATAGGGTACATTACAGTTGCAGTTTGAAACATGCACACATTGCATGTAAACCTGACAGTAAGCATACGGTAACTGGTGATTTTTACAGAAGTGACTGATGCATTGCTGATTCCCCAGCCTAGACTTGTTGGGAAACTCCACTGTGGTCTACAGAAAGTAGAAATGACTGAGATGTCCTTAAGAAAGACAAATTTGCCAATTGTAAGGTATAATTAACAGTCAGGTCAAAATCAACTCCCAGAACCAGGACCCTAATGCAAAACTGTATGGACATAATTCTGCTTTAAAAATTGTTCTATTATAAAAAATCCTGCACTTAATTATTAATATATTTATAATAATAGATGGACTTTTTAGTGATTAAATATATATGGTAGAGTTTTCGCTTGCCTGTCAGGTGTAATATGATTGACAGTATTTCATTTGTAAAGTCTTTAAGTGATGCCACAGTGTTCATGCGTTTGCTTTGGCATTTTACTTTAAGGTACAGAACATATTAAAACATGTTGACATTCTATGCCTGGAGAATTGACTGATTTTATGCATTTAAACAGTAATTAAAGTGTAGATTTCTATTGAAAGTAAACCAAAATCCTCCCAGTAGTCTTTAATGACAATGTGAACACTTCTATAAACATGTATATGTGTGTGTGCCTTTTTTGTGCCAGTGTATGCTAACCTGGCACAATATGAGAGCATATTCCAAATGTTCACTTAACAGGTAGGACGTGTGACTGCCTGATTATTGCCTGCATTCTGTCGTTTTCTTTCTGTCTGGCGACACATAAACATTTTATTCAGCTTTGTGCAGCGTTGCACCCATTTTAAGAGCAGGGCATTGTTTTCCAAAAGAAGGCTGGAACCTCCCTCAGTTTTCGATTTTACGTGCTTTGTGTCGTTAAGCACACGGGACAAAATTCACAATGAAACCATTAATCAAACACAAAGTTTGCATTCGTTCCCATGCTGTTTATTAAACCCGTGGGGACAAACAGGTATTTGTAATAACTATTTTAGCTTCGGATAATCCATTTATCAGGGCACTAATCAGCTGACCTTTTAATGGCTGGGTTTATTAAATTTCCATTTGCTGAATGGATGGTTAACGCTTTTAATGTTTATTTGACCTTTTCTGCAGATGATGATTCATTGAGTGAACACGTCCTCTTGATTATAGTTATTACCTCAGAGAACAACCTTGTCTGCACTTGTCCGCTCTTTAAATTGACATGCTTTGATTATGTTTGTGTTGTTGAGTGACATGTAACCTCTTGTGTATATACAGAGAAATTAAATGAATGAATGTCAGAGAAAGTACCTTTAACTTTTGCAAATGCAATGGGAAACTTTCACACACAAACACGCACCCAAGCCTCCACTTCCTCAGAGAGTAATTCAGACGGAAATGCATGGGAAGTCTGATTATGGCCAGTCGTGCATGCATGGATTAAAGCGTGTAGATTATGCCGAGGTCACGTAGGAACGGGCCGAGGGGACATTGTGCATGTAGTCCCAATCTTGTATGACCGAGAGGGAATAAATCATCCGTGACTGAATCAACAGAAACCGGATTGAGGGATTACAGTGGCCATCACTCGCCTGGTTAATTAGAGAGAAACGGAAGCTCGTCTCTGAATAAAGGCATTACATGGTCACTGGGTGGGACGGGAAGGCGAGGTTACACAGGAACTTTACATAGATGGGAATAAATGAGTTGTACTGCATTCTGGCACATTTATGTAATGCAGATCTTTTCAAAGACACGCACACTAATGGCGCTTTTCCATTGCATAGTACCAAACCGTGGGGTACTATGCAATGGAAAAGCGCCCCAAAGTAACATGTTTTTTGTTATTCTCTTATTGTATTTGTAGAATATATTTAGCTATATTGCATTCAGCAAGTGGATACATCACAAACGTATACATTTATATGAGCATCAATAGCGTCCAAAGGTCTGAAACCACAATAACAATCTGGGAATCTAATTTTTAATTTGTAAATAAACAGATCCTGGAAACATTGACAGCATTAAGAAATCTTTAAGATCCCCACTATTTCTAGGTCACTAATCAAATAAAAGCTATGACATTGACCATGTTGACAAGGCCACATTAACTTAACAGGTCAGATTTTAACTAAGTACACAACATGAATATCAAATTTTGCACAACATTTTAGCATTAATGCCAGATTGAGTGCATACTTTCATTAAGCTTAAGGGGGAGTAGCCAAATACTTAAAAATACCAAATGTTAATTCTTATAAACTCTTGAAATCAGATCAAATTTTGTCCCCTGTCAGTTTTACAGCAGGACCTAGACGAAAAGATAAAACAAGCTCTTTTAACCTTGTCATTTGTAGGTAAATTTCCGGTTTGTCGTATGTTGTCTTTGCAATATGAGAGAAATTGGTCGCTGGGGAAATCAGACATTGACCAGAACTCGGCCCCTTGCCAGTCCCAAAAGAAACGTCTGCCTGCTCGATCACTACACTAAATTCAGACCATGCAGAATCCCTTGAGAAATCTGCATCCAACGTTTTCTCACAAGAGCACAGTTAAACATAAATCCTGCACAAATGACACTTGGTGATTTGTTTGGGTATATTTAAAAATATCTTTTTATTTATGGCCAGTAGCCTAATATTTTATAGATTCATCAGAAGGAATTAAGGAGGTCCTTGTTAAATGCTATAAGAATAAAATGTCACTCAATAAAATGTCAACACTGTGCCGCTGACATACCTCCATTATAATTAAATGGCTACAATTATTTTATCAGCTCAGAATCTCTTCCAGTTCATACTTACAAAGAAAAACAACGAAGTCTTTGATCTTATGACGGCATGATAAATGTGAGTCACTTATGATATTTGACACATAGTGTAGCTAGGTAACTGCATATTATCAAGTGTCTATGTAAGGGCAAATGACATGTTAAACAAGGACAACAGCGACACCCGGTGGAGGGCTGTACAGTTCTTGTTGTTTAGATGTATAATCCAACCCCCTGTTTCACAAACAAGGCTTATGGCTAGTCCTACACTGTAAAAAAAAATCTGTAGAAATAACAGTATTACTGGGTATTGCTGGCAACTAGCTGCCAGTAACTTTCTGTAGATTTTACATTTATTTTATTTATTGGCAAGAGTTTGTTCAAAGTTAAATGAACACGAAACATTTTAAGTCTTTATCTTCTACAGTAAGTTACTGGCAACCAGCTGCATAATTACAGCATTTTTTTACAGTGTAAAACAACTGTAAACAACTGCCTAGTCATGGCTTTAGCTAAACCTTGTCTGTGAAACGAGGCCCAATTAACTGTTATAAACCCTAACACCTACACATGACCATGTCATACAATTAATCTAAAGTTTAGGAAAATAAACATAAACAATTCCATCCTAATACGTTTGCTCTGTTTCACAAATATATTTATTCACAAATGCCACCCATGTCTCCCATACACACCTATATGATTTATAATGAACCTCATTAGCTGGTAATTGCAAACATGTGTTGATAATATGCAAAAACTATTAAAAGCATGTGTTGGATCACCTCACATACTTTCCATGTGTGTGAGAATGCTGCTGGTTTTAAAATGTGGGTGCGTGTTTCTGTAACTGATATGGATAGGTTTGCTGCTGCTCTTTAAAGTACTTTAGGCCCATGAAAGATGAAATAAAGAGAAATGGGACATTTTAAATGATTTTAAAGTACACATTTCAAGCTAAATCTTTTAATTTATGGAACATCAAAGAAGATACATATACATACTGTATAAACATAAAGTCGAAGTATTTAGACAAGTTTTTTATAATAATAATAATATAATATTTAAAAAAAAATTTTACTACTAATAATAATAGCAATAAATAATATTAATAGCAATAAATAAAATGAATAGCAAAAAGTCCCCGAAAAGCTTTTCTTAAAGGGGTCATAGCGTGAAAATCTGATTTTTTCCATGTTTAATTGCTATAATTGGGTCCCCAGAGCTTCTATCAACCTAGAAAATTTGAAAAAGATCAACCCAGTAACTTTGTTTGGGTAAGCCATTTTCTGCAAGCATGTGAAAAATTAGGTCGTTCAGATTTCGCCTGTTTTGTGAGTAGCAAGGCGAATTACAATCATACCGCCCCCTTTATCTGTACTATCCAACCACAGCACTGCCATTGAGTGCAGAGAGAAAGAGAGAGAGAAAAAATAATTGACAGCACAATTGAGTTTAAATTACAATAAACCACCATCATTAGGTGTGTTCGAATTCATGCGCGCTGGGCAGACCGATCGGCGGGTGACTTGAAGCAGTGCATTCCGGTTAGTCATTTTGTCCAACTTAAGCTGGCCCTGCAGGCACAGACTGTGTCATATGGTTTTTAAGTACGCGAGAGCGGTTCGAGATCAGCCGCCTGAGTTAGCCAGCGTAGTACACAAAGAGGAGCTGCACGGGCTGTAATGACGACACAGCTGTTTCACGATTGGTCGAATTCACCACATGACAACAATCACGTGTATTTCGTGTTTATTTTCACGCCCTCAGTTCCACAAATGCTCACAAATCTGTATTTTTATAACAGTTAAAGCTATTTTCATGTAGTCGCGATGTTATATTGTGTCATCTTCATCAAAATAAAATGGATACAAAACGTAGACCCCACTATACCAATGATTTAAATAATATATGCTTATGTTGAACTTTATTCATGTAAAAACAGATGCTGTAAGCCTCTTTAGTTCCACTCATGCTCATACACGGACATTCAAAACAGTATAATTCACTTTTTATGTAGTTTACATCTTACAAATCATGTTTAATGCTATTAAGCAAGCAAACGGCACGTGATCAGCCATGCTTGACGTAAATGCCGCAAACTACGGGAACCACAGCGCGTCCGACTTCACGTCTCCGTTTTCGGCTCCTCCCCGCCTGCACGCGGCTAATCTCGCCGATCGGTTACATCCAGCCACAGCCGATGTCGAACACACCTATTGTTATCAGTGTTTGCACTTTATCTGCTCATTTGCATTTTAAATGACACACCCCAAAATGGCACACTTTAGCTCAGGCCTAAAAAGTGGCAATTTAATCATGCTATAATTAATTATCTGTGGAGTATTTTGACCTAAAACTTCGCATACACACTCTAAGTACACCAAATATTTATTTTACATCTTTAAAAAATTCATAATATGACCCCTTTAAATGTCATGTGTCGCAAATATTGTATGGGAACATATAGCTTGGTCCTATTTAAAACTTCTGTTGTACATTTACATCGACCCATTAAGTATTATAAAGACCTACTTAAACATTTATATACTTACTATACATTCTGTAACATCACAACATGCTGATGTAACCACACTCACTGAAGAACCGAATTCTCTCAAACAAACCCCAGTTATGCTGTTCTACCTGTTTTTTTTTATATATTAAGTGCAAGTATCAAGAAAACCTGTTAACGGTTCTGTTAAATAAAGAACTTGAGCATTTAGACATCATTCATTATCATTCATAATAAGGGATGTAACACCAAAAAACACGAGCTTCCATCTGAAAGAAAACATTACACAGAAAATGAAATACTGCAAGCTTTTTCCATACTTGCATGTGTTTAATTCACTGTGGGGATTATGTATGTCAATCTCATCTCTAAGCCACCCAAAACTTTATATGCTGAAGGACTTTCAGTAGCAGGAGTATTCAGAACAGACATTTCAAAACAAGTGATAACTTTCATTCACTTCTTTAGAAAAAAGTCAGATGGCAACAAAAGGGAACACAGTTTACTAAAGAAGGAAAAACAAAGTAAAAGTAACAAGAAAAGTACATAGTTGTAACAGATTACAATAAACTGAAAACAGTTAAGAATTGTTTCTGGCACAGGGCACAAAGGAACTAAATCAAGTGGCCATGGACAATTGCTTTTAAATCCAAGAATCTCACAGCTTAGACATTGTGGGATAAGAGTGTTTAACCTCTTGAACTGTTTAATAGTTACCAGCAGTCAGTAAAATGTGAGTTGTTACATTAATGTCATTGCGTGGCTTTTATCTTAAAGATACAGCACATACGAGTAAACATATTGCATCTTGTAAATACTGGTGGCTTGAAGATGCAGCAAAGATTCTTTTATAAGACTTTATTAAACCCTTCAAGCACAACTTTTGGACATTATTCTCTTCTGGGAGGGTCTCGTACAAAAAATAAATATAACCTTCGTGAATTCGTACAGTGATCAGCTTTTAGGAAATGTGCTGGAAGCATACTGGAGTTATGCATGTGCTTGCATGACAGCTGTAGAATATTGATATAAAGAGTACAGTAGCTTTATTTTATAAGTGCTTGTCTGTAGGTGACAACCCATTAGCGTCGCTTGGTGGTGCTTCCTACACGGTTTAAACTTCTACTCATCTGGGGAAAGTGCACATTTGGAGTTCTGGCAGTTGGACCGTACAGCCCCAGGTTTCTTGCAGCAACAGACTTGCGAGGTGTTTTGATGCAGGGGAAAGGAGAAAAGATCTGCTGTGGTTTTGGGGGTTCCCCTGCTAAGTTTGAGGGGCTTCTTCCACTTTCTGAGCTAGAAGAGTCTGAAGCTTGATTACAGGTGGATGGGAGTGGGTGAAGATCATTGTTGTTGGACTCCGTCTTTGACTGGGGTTTTGGAGGTGGTGTCTGTGCCTCTGGTTCATTTGAGGTTGGTTCTGGTAAAGGTTTCAGCTCCAGAGAAGACAGCTTGTTCTCTATTTGTTGGACCTTCTCCTCTTCTTCTCCAGAGCTGTGGTCTTGCAGAGAAACATCTGAGCTTCTAGCCATGCTGGTCACCTGTTCAGATGTCTTTACCTTCTCCTGCTCTTTACATGCAGTCTGTTTTTCATCCTCTTTGGTTTTTACCTCTTCTTCCTCCCCTTTTCTCTCTGCTTCCTCTTCTGTTTTGCTCACAGGAGTTTCGTCATCATCTAGTTCTAGAGAATCATCAAAGCCGAGCTGGGCGCGAGCTCTAGCGATGTTCCTCCGATGGGTGCGCACGTGGCTGCGCCAAGGGGAATTGAGCCTGGCCCTGGACGTCTGGCTGTGGCATGGGGAAGAGTGGGCTTGGGGCACAGGGTGCAGTCCTCCATTATGTATGATACTATTCTTGGAAGACTGCTGACCAGGCCTGGGCTTCCTACCCAGGAGAAGATGGTTAACCACAGGGGAGGGACCGAGTTGCGAGGAAAGGATACTGGTGGCTGGACATTTATCTGTGAAGAATCAATGCCAATAAGTAAGAAAACATGATTATTTATTAAGCTGATTGCTCAAGTCAACATAAAACCCACGCAACCCATTTAACATCCCACCACAAGACCACAAACATGAATTAAGATCACCACAGCCTTCACCGCAATCATCATGTGATTATTGTTTGACCCAACACCAGTCAAAATATTTACTGCACCACCTAGCATATCTAATGAAGTTGACCCATGATGATCAGTACCAGTGTGGTGCTTCTGGGCTTTAATGGGTTGATGTGGTTCAATAGTTTCAGCTTCCACTGGAAGTCCTGGGAAAATGTTACAGAGTTTTTTTTTTTTTACAGCATTTACGTGTGTCAAAAAATACTAAAAGATTAAATGACACTAAAAGTAAAAGATGATACTGAATGGCCTTAAAAAATAAAATATCTTACTTAAAAATAAACCTGATTTAATATTTTGTTGCCTGAAGCAAATGCACGAAGCCAATGTGTTAAAACTAAAACCTGTCAAATTAAATTCAGTCCATATCTGTTACCAGAGATTTCTATTTATTAAGTCCTGCTACCTACCTGTATGAATGTAGAGTAGACCAGCTTGCTGCTGTTGTTTTTGTTTGATACGCGAGTATTGTTTTTTCAGCGCATTGATGTCGGTGCTCATGCGCTCCAGCATCATACTGTTGATGGCAGCCTGATGCTCCGCCCGTCCCGTACCCACCGCTCCGGGACTGAGCTCGGCCATGTTACTTCCGTGAGAGCTCTGCACTGCTTTCTGATCTGCAAAGCAAACGAAACAAACTTTCTATGATACAGTATAAACACCATGTGTTGTTAAAGCCAGAATGTTTGACAGATTTTACAGGGTAACTTTGGTAAAATCAGTCTTGGCCTCTCTCTGAACTTCATTCATTTACTACAACTGAAGTTTGTAATGAAAGACAGCTGGGGCGTCTTCCAGAATGCCTAATGACCTAAACACATCAAAAACAGAACTAACAAATGTATCTGGGATTAAATCTGTCTGCAGGCGGATTCAAACAGGATAATCAGGAATATTTTTCCAATCTAGCCAAGGTTACGCTGGCAGTCTGAGCTATAGTGAGATCATAATGTTTGCATTAGTGCATGACTTTATTTTACTTTCATATTGCCAGTATAGTTTAGATAGCCCTGCAAATGTTATAGAAATCATAAACATGACATCGTTCAGGAGAAATGAGGCAGCAGGGATCAGGTTCGTTTAAAAGGCTGCCAAAAAAATTTCCTGAAGTGGGTACTGAAGTAAATCTAGTGTTTTTCAACCCAAATCATTAGAGATGCAGAAACAGACCTTTAAGATGTTTTTGGTATCTCTGGATCTCAGGTGCCAGAAGTCCTCCCAGAGGCCCCAGGCAGCCAAGAGCAGTAATGATGGGATCTTCATCATCCATGTCGACATCATCATCACTTTCCCATCCATTGAGTGCCTGACTATATAAAGTAAAAAAACATAGAATATTCATTTATTGTAATGCATCATTCCCTTACAAATTTTAATTGGTGAAAGTTGTCTTTGAAGTGAGTGTAAATGACTGGGCAGACCTTTTACTTCTGTATTACTGTATTCCAAATACAGTACAACTGTACCATCCCACTTACTGTAAGCTCACATTTTGTGTTTATGACTTTAATATAGGTGTCAATGTAATAAATACCTGCTGATAGCTCTGACAGGCGCAGGGAATGGGGTGATGTTATATGTGTATTTCTCCCTGAGTTCAGTCAGTTGGGGGAATGGGAAGGGAGCCATGGAGTAGACAGTCTGTTGAGAGGAATACAGATGCACGCATAACACACTAGTGGTCCACTAATGCTGATAATGAGAAAGCAATGTGGCTGTTGGCCGATATAACACATATAACAGTAAATGCAAGAAAGACTCAAGTACTCTGATTTAAAAATAAATAACAGAAACACTCACCTGCATAAGTTCATTAGAGTCAATCAGGTTGTGCTCCAGCATTTCCTGTGTCAGGCAGCCCATTGTACTATAAAACTCATCAGCAGTCTGACACTCCTCAATCCTCCTGTAAGACATGAAGATACAAGTAACACACTTGATACATGCTAAAACATTCTCATTTTATAATCATACAGGTTTCTGAAGAGGTCTTGGGATCTGGTTTCTTTTGGAGGGATGATTGATGAACTTACTCTCCGAGTTTGGCCCAGATGGCCAGAGCTACATGAAGCAGCATTTCCGACCCCTCAAAAAACACAGAGTCCCAGATCTTCAGGACGGTGTGGTGGGGCAGACAGGTGGCGAACATGGTAAGAAACCACTGCATGGTGAAGACGTTAGTGAGTGGTGGCTCATAGCTGCCTGAAACCACACAACATTGCGCAAACAATTAGATGGGGTATTTGACAAATGCGGTCAACCTGGTTTGTGTTTTCACATCTATGGGTGACAAACCTCCTCCTTCCCGATTGGCTACTTTCTGGAGATGGTTAAGATGCTGAGAAAGTTCTGGAAGCTTTATTCGTAGCAGATCCCTGAACACGGCCATGTCCACCGAGAGTGCACGCAGGTTATTGGCAAAGTAGCTTTCAGGAAGCACCTTATCGATCAAATATATCATCACCTATGATAAAAATACAATGTATATTTATTTCATGAAGTGATTTTCATAATGGAGCATTTATGAACTAAATATGCAGAGATGCAGACAAACTTTTAATGCATCTCCTTCATGTCCCTCTGTGACCTCCAGGATGAGGGCAGCCAGAACATTAAAGCCCTGGCAATAGCCGACAGTCTTGTTCCAGCGGGCGTATGCCAGCAGTACCCGCTTTAAAACCACCCGGTCCTGTTCGGCCTCCTGGCCACAGTAGGAACTGCAGCCCGTCCGATGCAAGTCCTAAACGAGATTGAGAATGCAAACTGTGACCAAATATAACAGAGTTCTTAAATAGGCATCAATTTCTCAAATACACTGCAAGCATAAATGCCAACTTTTTAGTGTCTTGTTTTTGTAAATTATTTTTCCTTTTTTAAAGAAGTTGTTCAGCAGCTTCAACAGAAGCATACAGTATATGATAGCTTAACAACATCATGGTACGTCTGGCTTAAAAGTGTTGTGCTTTATCAGGTAGGATGTAAGGCACAGAGTTAGAAAGCACAAGCAAAAGAAGAGTTAAACCAAGCTTGTGCGCACCTGTCTTTGTCTGTGTGGCACTGCATGAAAGTGAGCAGTGATTCATCAAACACATTTACTGTTCCATTATCCACTTTGGACTGACGCACTACTAAAAGCAAACATCCTGCTGCACCATTTAACATTTCATCCTACTGACTCAATTTTATTCCACAAAATATCGCTGATGCTGACACAAGACAATTTATTGTAAATGTATACATACACTTATTAAAATTCATATGTGATAATTATAAATGTACCAATACAATTGTATAGAAAGTGTTAAAGCTGTATTAAATAATTTGATGTGTTGAATAAATAAATATACCTTTACTATTTGTATTCCCAGAGAGTCATCATCTGGATTGCTGCGATCATTGAAAGCAAACCTCATTGTTTTCTCCCAGTCAATGGAGATGCTGTGAAGGTACTGATCGGCTAATGTAAGCCATACCTAAATCAAGCAAGCCAATATAAATCTCATAACACAGATGTGGTAAGACAACAGAGAAATGTATTACGGTAACAGTATTAAGAGAGAAGTGTCCACCACCCGTACCCTCTTCCTCCATTCTTTGGGAATGCCAGCTGGGAGCCTCGCCACAGCTTTCAGGGCATCATACCACTGCAGTTAAAATATAAAGAAACAGCTTTACAGGAGAGTAGGGCACACAAGTACAGCAGTGGACACATGCATCTCAGACATACTTGTTGAAATCCATTCTTTCCAAGAGATGGTTCGATAGTGAACTTCAACCTGGTGTCGACCCCTGTAGAGACAAGAGTGTGAATTCAGTGACACAGTGATGACTCAAGATAATAACTTCCGAGCTGCAGGTGTCTCAATAATAAATTATTAAATGAGGGGTTGTTATGCAATCAATGAATAAGGGTTGTTTTTATTGTAGGCCAAGTTATATAACTTATTTATGTAGCTATGCTACGAATAAGTATTAAAAATGTGACTGACAATTATCCTTTTATTATTATAAATCACGAAACGGAAACCTAACGCGTGAAACAAGCTGATGATAAATGTCGCTGTCCGCTCCTCCGTGGTGCTGAAAAGCTACTTCCGGAAATACGACACCATCCTGTATCGATCCAAAATAAACCGTCTTTCATTTCACTTTCCATCTTGTTAAAACGTCGTACTGCGAGACATACACCCTAAATTTGCTAAATCTTCAAAACCGAAAATAATTTAGCATAGCAAGCTCATCTTTTCAAACGCTGCTGTAAACGGTGAAGAAATCATGCGAACCTTCGCGAACGATTGAAAGCATAGGCTATATCCAAAACGATAGCAGCTTTACGCCTTGTTTATATAAATTAATAAATACTAACCTGCGTCCATCTCTGTTGGGGAAATACGCTATAATAACACACACAGCAACCATTTCAGCCTGTGTTTCACTTTTAAGCCGGATTAACCTACAAGATGACCAGCATCTCTCGAGCCCCCCTACTGCACCCATATTACTTTACACATCAAAGCACATGCGTTTGTGAATGAAAAGCAAAGACTATTGAAAGTATCATGAATTGAGACCAAATATGTTTAATGTAACTAATATTAAAAATGCCTGCCTGTAGTATAAATAAATGAAATTACATCCTGCCCATTATATTATCTGAATCAAGGCATAAACACAATAAATTGATTATATAAATCATATTTAAAGCATGCAGGAGTGTAGGTTCACCTGGCTCTAGTGTGCACAGCAGCCGTGGCGCTCTTCTGGAGATGCCGTTGCGTTTCTTCAGCACATTACTGATAATATTACCAACTCCTCCACCTGCATTCTGACGTTTCACGCAAACCCTCGACCTCTTTGAGGAAACAAATCTTTCCTGCTTCATTTGGGGAAAAACTAAGAGGACCACGTCCCGTTTGATCTGCTCTTGTAAATATAAACCGCATAACACCTCACCCTAGTCTATTTCAAGCATTTAATACGATGTCGAGGAAATCATTAAACGCGTAGCGCCAAATAGAACTGATCAATTAATCCAAATTTCCGGGTTGAGATTTAAGTATCCATCGCAAGGTAAGAAGACAATAAGATTAATAGTATAGGCAAAAGTCGATGCTAAAAGATCAAGATACACGGAGGATGCGAGAAGAAGATGAATACGGCGGTGATGAACGTATGTCTACACCCACATATGTGCGTCGTGCAGAAGGAGGGACCGGTGAAGCTCTGGAGGATGGGCTACATATGCGATGAATGAGAAAAAAATATACAGAAAACTTAACAGCAGTGTGGAAACAGCTGAAGAACACAAGTGTGGACATCTAATGCGTTAATAATCTTAAAAATAAGGAATAAAGTATTAACGTATGCAACAAAGTTGAATTTATTCTGGAACTAATTAGGAAACATTAGGGCAAGTTGACTACAATCGCCATTAATACAATACATGATCACTGAATGCAACCAAAGTACAGCACGTGGAGGAAATAAGCCCTGAGATGGACTAGCCATGTGACCAGTCCATATAAAAATATTAAAAGCACTCCCTGTGACCTAACAAATAGAAGTATGCGACACACTACACTGTACAGAAAATAGAAAGATAGGCAGATGAAATAGTACTTTAAATTTGAAATTATTTAATTGCATTGTTGTGTAATGTCATGTTTAGATTATGAGCAGTAGCTTATGTGATAAAAGGAGCAGTTTTGTCTTGACATACACTGTAAATAATTTTCGTTGTTTTCACAGTTTTTTACTGTTTTTCTCGACAGTTTCTTACTGTACAAGTTGTTTACAGTTTGTTACTGTAGCTTTGTTGTTTTCACAGTATTTTAATGTATTTTCAACAGTTTTTTACTGCATAAGCTTTGTACAGTAGGCTACTGTAGTTTTCCAATGCATTATGGGAAATATTACTCTGAATACAGTATTACCAACCAACTGCAAAACACAATGACAAACGTATATTTATATCTTAAATGCTTAATTTTTTGTGAGATATTTGGTTTAATGTCTGTTTTCACATCAGATGCTCGGTGTGTTCCTTTAACATAAATCACGTGCCTTTTCTGAGGCTTTAATGAAATCACCAGCCAATTCAATAGACATACCATCAGTTCTTAATATTGTTGCCTCTAGGTCACAAATTGTATTTTTAAGATTAGTTTAGGCGAGAATATATATATGTATAATCTTCAAATAGCAGTCAATTAGTTAAGAAAGCGCTAATTTTTGTATTCGATTAAACAAATGCGGAGAGTTCAGGCGCGAGTTGGTCACGTGATGTGCTCCTCAGTTCTGTCAGTAGGGGGAGTGGGAGAACGCTTGTGTGTCGTCGCTCGTCGTATCTGTTCTGCTAATCTAGCGCGTATTTCTTTATTAACATCTGCTGGGTGAATATTAATACGTATATGCTAACATTAATTTTGTGACCACAAAATGACAGAGAGCTATTATGAGATATTGTGTCGTCGTGTTTGTCTTCACTCACTTCATCATTATCTGGTAAGTGCTATATGCAATATCTGGTATGAGACTTTATTGGCACTAAAGGGTTCTTTCGGCTAAATTTTACTTAATTTCTGTCATAACAGCAAACAACTTCTGCAACTACATAATGATTGTCTGCGTGTGTGCAAAAGAAAGCATGTTCACTGTGTAAAACCCCGCCAGCGCTTTTTCAAATTAACGGTCAGGGGGAGTCTGAGCTGATCGTGTTGTGTTGATGACAGAGACTTTGCTGAGGTAACTAAGTGAAAGAAATTAATGTGTTAAATAAATAACGTTATAAACTTGAATTATGTTGTGCCAGAATACGTTGTGTAATGAATATCTGTGGAATATGTTTAAAATAATACATTAATGACTGAACATGAACTTGACTGAACATGGCAGCTAGAAGTATTGAAAAGACGTATAATAGATTTAACAATGTTTTATCTTCTTTATTAGTGTATGTAAATCTGGGCTACAGTCCACAACAAATTTTCTACGGTAGTTTTACGCCTGCATGCTCGTCACTCGTCTATCGCGGGATATCTTCACTACAGCGGGCATCGCATTGGAGAGATCCTGTGCTTGTTGCGTGGCGGTGTGTTTGTGTGCTCACTTGGATTGAGACCAGCAGTGCTTTTTTAAACAGTGGGTGAGTACTAACTTATTATTGTGTAGTTTCATAAAAGCCTTACTCTTTTTCAGTCACTTAACTTTTGTTCATCTGCTAATAATAGGACTATGATCCATACACAAAGATGTATTGTGGATTTAAATAATATCCGCGAATATTTATGTGAAAATGTATTAGTGTTCTGCTGACATGAGATCTGAAAATGTGTTCTCTAGGACCTGATATGGATTAATCCAATGATCAACGTTTTCCTTTGTATCCCTGTTTTGTATGCTGCCATTACATGATGGTCATATGTCCCGGATGATCGGGAGAAGTCACGTGGTTCAATTATTATTATTATTATTATTATTTTACGTGGTTCAATTATCTGTTTATAAAAATTTTTACCATGCATTTAGCATCAGGCAAAGCCTGCAATCAATCTATTAAGACAGAAACAATATCTTACTTATAATTATGTTGTTATGACAATATCATGTGATCATCTGAGTTAGAACAAAATCTATTCATTTTCAGGTATTACTGTGCAAGTGCCCTGTATCATTCTGTTGAAATGTTATGTGTTTAAGATTCTTTATGACATCAAGATGTGGTTTGGGAAGGACCTTCATCTAAATCTGAAGAAAGGACATACTAGCACAAAAAGGTACAATATTTTTTATACCCAATTTGAAATGTTGAACAATTACTTTACTGTACTGGCGGGTCAAGCGTCTGGTCAGGAACTGCCTATACACTTGAAAAATGCACAGAACTGGAACAGCACATCAGTTGGGAGCACATTAACAATGATTAAATTTATCTAATAATTATTTTAATATTTATAGTGTATTTAATGAGTGTGTATTAATCTCTTACAGCTCCCATACTGTACAGTACAGTACAGTATATTTTAATCAGTGTGGCAATAACTTGTGTTTTATTTTTATGTTTACACAGGTGTTTCTGATATGGAGAAAAACCCTGCACTGCTCATTTTATTTCTTCATCTTGAGAATACAGCAAGTTTAACTTTTGTCTGGAAAATGTAAGTTTTGAGTTTGGCTAACAATAGAGTTTAGATTTTGATGCAATTTATTACTCAACTCTTTAACTTGTATTCTTAGTTAAACATTTTATTTTCACAGGATTCAGCAAAGCTAACACCAACAACAATTTTTCATGGCACTTCAAACCCCCTTGATGTGAGGAGCCAGCATCAGAATGGATGGTGTCAGGTACTGGATCTCTTATGGCGCTTTTCCATTGCATAGTACCCCACGGTTTAGTTTAGTTTGGGTCGGGTCAGCTCACCTCACTTTGGCGTGGTTAGCTTTTCCATCGAGTTTAGTATCACTTCGGAGTGGGAGGGATTATAGGCGTGTCGTTATATTTACGCTGCCTACTGCTGTGACATCATACACGTGAGAGCGTTGTTGTACATTCCCATACATTCATTTATTTCTCAGTCTGCCACAAAATTAAAATTGGCCACCACAAATAGATGTTTGCACATCGCGTTTATAACTACCTCTGTCTCACATGACAGTTTCTGTTCAAACACTCAACCCGTGGCGTCAGTCGACGGCGCTCCGCTGAGCCTCATTCAAGTTGCATTTAAGCATATATAATAGGGGTTGCATGATTCAGAAAATTTCACGATTCGATTCGATTCCAATTTTTAGGCTCAATATTCGATTCAAAATCAATTTTCGATTCAAAAACGATTCTCGATTTTAAAAAAACGATTCACATTATGTAAATGTAGTTTACTTTTTCCTATGTGATTGATTGTAGTAGACATACAATTTTAAAGAAAAGAAACACAACAAATTAAATGTAGTTTTAATATAACTTTATGGGCCCTATCTTGCACCCAGCGCAATTGACTTTGTCAGTGACGCATGTATCATTCGTATTTTGCGCCGGCGCACAGCGGGGTTTTTCCCTCCACAGATGCACGTCAGCAAACTAGGGAATGAACTTGCGCTCCCTGGGCGGTTCAGCGCAAAAAGGAGGTGTGTTGCGGCGCAAACCATCTCTTATGCTATTTTGCAGTTTCAAAAAACAATTGCGCTACTAACCAAAAAAAACTAGTCTAAAGTCAGTGGCGCGTTGCGCGTGGTTCATTATGCTATTTTAAGGGCGCATGCTTGACCATAATGTATAGCGTGCACAACGCGCATACACTTTGCTTATCTAATCTACACAGATGCAACAGTTATTTTTGCAAATCATAAATTGTTACACTTAAAAATATTAATACACGAGATAAGGGGAATCATAGTGGTGAGCATTGTGGTGATAGTTTTTATTTATTCTCATGCAAATAACGATTAAAATATTTTCATAACTTTGTTGTGTGGCTGTATTACGTTTATTTTATGTAAATAATAGTTAAAATGTTTTCATATGAAACCTTAATGTATATGAACTTGATTTGTAAGAGTACTTTGGGGTTGGACCTTGCTTGCGTTTCTTGGGTCCGATTTCAAAGCCCCCAAACCCTTTCAGCGGTGAGGGTGGACGCAGCGATGTCCTCTGCTGGCGTCAAGTCCCGAGGCAGATCCACCTCCCGTTACACGGCGTGCCCGATTTATGCTGGCAAGCGTGGGATTCCCCCGTACAAGGACGTTGGTCTCCTCGGCTGTGAACCGCTCCTGGCGTGCGCCTGGTAAATCCGTCATAATAATAGCAACCTGCCATGGAACTTGCGCCCTTGCGTTTAAAGGGAATGTTGGCTAGCGTTCTGATTGGTTTATTTGACGTTACGCCCAAACCACACCTATGAATAATGAACCTACTTCAGACCAACCCCTTATTGATTTGCGCCCGGCGCAAGAGTTATTTCTCACGCCGGGAAAATAGCAACAGCGCCCAAGATCCGCCCACAAACTCACTTGCGCGTTGCGCTTCGCACTTGCGTTTCAGATCGTTAAAATAGAGCCCTATGTCTATATGCAAAAATAAAAACTGTTATGAAGCAATTAGATGACCCCTTTTATCAAACTCTATTAAATACAATTATATAGTATATTAATGATAGACAGTGCAGGTCTATAGATTATAAATGTGACTGGTGTTATAATGGTTATTATTTCTATTAGATAGAGCAGAAGCAGGAAAAATGCCTATCTTTCTATTTCTCTCTTGCCGATAAAAAAAGCTAAATCCACTCATTATTTCAGATTCAAAAGTCTACTTGCTGTTTAGTGACAGGGGACTTTACATTACAGTTTTGCGTTTTGTAAATCTTGAGCTTTGCTCGTTCAGTGCAATAGATTTTGGAAAATATATGGTTTATTAATAATAATAGAAAAAAATGGGAGACAGAAAATCCAGCGCGTGGTCTTGTCTTTTAAATCAACAAACCATAGAAACCGCCGTCACGCTGAAGCTTTAGCGCGGTAGCGCTCATGGTCACGGCCATTCTCCGATCGACTCGGGTTTTACACACAATATTAATCAGACTTTGGGACCAGAAGTAATTTAACTATGACTGACCCGGACCCGACTGACCATCTCAAATATAAACCCGGAACCATACTGGCCGTGGGTGCTCCGTGAAGTCCTCTAATGGTATAACTCTGCTCAAGTTCAGAAACATGAATGTCACACGAGCTTGTTCGCGTCGCATCCTAATTCATTGAGAAATAAAAAGCACGTGAACGCATACTGAACTCATCATGTCGCACACAAAATGTCATTATTAAAGAGTGTCATCATCACAGAAAAACAAAAAAGATAAAAAATTTGATGCCAGATATACTTGGGCACTTTTTAATATAACTAGGCAGCGCGCCCAAGTAAAGTCAATGTGTGGGAAACACTGTGACAAGAGTGTGCAGGCGTCAGAGTGAATACGACGCAGCAAAGCCATCTATAGGAATACTGAAATAAACTCATTTCAGGACAATAGTAACACGGCATTAAAAAAAAATTATGAATCGATTTTTGGAATTCTATGAATCGATTCTGAATCGGCAAAGCTTGAATCGCGATTCAAATGTGAATCGATTTTTTTGCACACCCCTAATATATAATGCGGACGTGCACGTCGCGAATGTGCCGCCACAAACTGCAAGTCTGGAAAAAACTGTTATGGTGTCCCGGATTCTCAACCTGCGGATGTTTTTCATCGCTAAAAGGGTGTTTGGAAACTTATAGCAGAACACAGATAACAACATGTTTGCATGAGACAGCGCAAGCTAGCAGTAAGCTAAAGCTAATATTTACATTATAGCGATGACGTGACAATTCTCTCAGACCAATCAGTGATCTACAGTGTTTTCATGTCACGTTTGTTATCAGCTCGGGTCGCTTGGAACCCCAACCGAGGTGAACGAAAAAAAAGTATCGGGTACTACGTACTGCACCCAATGGAAAAGCTCCCAAAAGTAAGCTGACCCGACACAAACTAAACTAAACCGTGGGGTACTATGCAATGGAAAAGCGCCATTAGTGTTCTCCTTCAGTGTAGCATGTCCAAACCCATCATTGCACACTAAACATTAAACATTTTTGGTGACTACAAAAGACAGTCTATAACACTTCTAAAATTGTACAAACAACGTATTTGTATAAATAGTTTTGCCATAACAAACCTTACTTGGTAATTGGTTCATATATAGTTTTGTGTAAATTTGTTCATTTAACGTCTTAAGTTTGGAATGGTCTATACGGAATTAGTTTTGTGTTTATTGATAATAATTATTATAGTTAACACATTTATTTATTTATTACACCAGTTATTATTTATGGGTAATATTTGTGTCATGTTTTAGTCACTGAAATGTGTAAAATGGTGCGAAAATATTTAATAGTCTACCTGTGGTCTATTAAATATTATTTATTCAAAATGTAATTCTACTTCGCAGTGGTGGCTGGTGACTTCTCTCGTAAGGGGTGCAAATTCAAAATATGTGTTCAGAGTGTAATGTGTGTTGCTCATCATGTCAAAGTATGTGTTCGTTGCATCATGTTAACCATGTGCATCTTGCCTTATGTCAAAATACGTGCCTGCTGTAAAAGTGTCAGAAGGGTTTATGATTTTATGACACTCACGTTCACAAAATACTCGCAAGACACTAACTTAACACTAAACTCTGATTACACATGAGATTAAGCGAGATCTGGCAAACGTGGGTGCCTCTTTTATAATAAAACCCTTTGAAGCATCTTGACATGATGCGTGATGCACATAAGTTTACATGACGCGCTAAATACATGTTGTGACAAGCTTTGCATTGTGCGCCCTCGAAAAAGAAGTCACCAACCAGCACTGCGACTGGGTTATTTAAGCTTTCAATAACATGTAATGTTATTATAACATTATCCGTAATATTTTCTCTGTTCTCTCAAGGTGGATGTCAAGACTTGGCCATGTTCTAGATTATAACTGGTGAGCTCAAAGTACATTATTGCTAAAAACAAGCATTTTAGATGATTAGTTAATTTTTGGACTTATTATTTATTTGTTTTTATCATTTGTTACAGGATTATCACAAGTGCTGTCGCCCCTGCTGTATACAGTATGATACCCCCACCACCTACACCAGCTGTAGAAAATGTCGGTCCTGGAGTGCCGTTGTCCTGCAGAGTTCTGCTCCAGCTCTAAACAAACACACCTGAACAACTAGATCTAAAGAGTCACCTGAAAACTACAGGTAGGCAAGGTTTTATCAGGGTTGGAAATAAAATCTGCAGGATTTTGGCACTCCAGAACCGATGTTGCCTACCCCTGACCTACACCTTCATCCTGCCACCACCACTCATACTACCTACAAAAAAACTGTATTGTAATTATGCTTTTCACTGTATTGTATGATGTGGTTTTCTCATTTAGGGTAACTACACTATGGCAACCATTTGATACATTGATTGCTGACTGATTTTGTTAATTTTTATTTAACCTTTTGTATAAAATCTAATCATTTTTTGGTTATTTTTGTTAATATTGTTACAAATATACAGTTAAAACTGCACAATAAATTTTCTGCTTTTAAAGATATAGTTGTTGTCTTCATATTTAACACCAACCGATAAAATAACAGTATTTAATTTAATCGTAAAAAACACAGTAGTATATATTTTACACTGTAAAATAAATAACAGTAAAATTGAAAAATACAGTAGTATATATTTTATACTGTAAAATAAATAACAGTAAAATTGAAAAATACAGTAGTATATATTTTATACTGTAAAATAAATAACAGTAAAATTTCCAGTATAACAGTAAAATGCTGTATTTTGGATCTTAGAAAAAACAGTATAATACTGTACTTCATTTTGCAGTATGCTTTAAACTACTGTCATTCTTTCTACAGTAATTTTACTGTTGTTTGAAATACAGGAACTACTGGATAATTGTTGCCAGTAAGTTACTGTTAATTTGACAATAAACTTTTTACAGTGTACATCTAGTAAAAAACAAGACATGCATCTAGTAAAAAAGTGGTAAATCAAAAAATATTGAATGCATTTATGATATTCATATTTAGAGAAAAAACATGGCAAGAAGGAGTGAAACAAAATTAAAGGGGACATTACACTTTTTTAAGATGTAAAATAAATCTTTGGTGTCTCAAGAGTAGGTATGTGAAGTTTTAGCTCAAAATATCATATAGATAATTTTTTACAGCATGCTAAAATTGCCACTTTGTAGGTGTGAGCAAAAATGTGCCATTGGGGGTGTGTCCTTTTAAATGCAAAGAGCTGATCTCTGCACTAAATTGCAGTGTGGTGGTTGGATAGTGCAGATTAAGGGGCCGTATCACAAGGGGAGCCAAATTTCAATGAGCTATTTTTTCATATTCTTGCAGAGAATGGTTTACCAAAACTAAGTTACTGGGTTGTTATTTTTCATAATTTTTGATACAAGCACTGGGGACCCAATTATAACACTTGAACATGGAATTCAGATCATGATATGTCCCCTTTAAAATATAATCAGTTCATAACTGTGACACATCACCTGCATTAGGAATAGAAATAGACTAAATGGGATATTTCACCCCAAAAATCAGTTTTCATTCTGTTGTGCTAAACCTGTATGAATTTCTTTTTTCTAATGAACACAAAAGATATTTTGATTTCCATAGTAGGAAAAACAAATACAGTGGAATTCAATGGGTACCATCATCTGTGTGCTTACCATCATTTATCAAAATATCTTCTTTTGTGTTCATCAGAAAAAAATTACTATTAAATACTAATGAACTCATACAGGTTTAGAACAACATAAGGATCAGAAAATTATGATAGAATTTCCATTGATGAATAAAAACCATGCACAGCATTAGTTTTGATGACATACTGTACCTGTTTAATAGCAGTCTCATGCTGCATGTAAACAAAATGTAGGATAAAGACAAGAGCTGCAAAGGCCACATTATCTGTAGGTCAGCTACAGCAGAGCCTGCCACCTGCCTGCACTAAATTCATCACATTCATGCAAATCATCGCACAAGTGGAAACGGTTACTGTTTGACTCAGGGCCACATTAAGCTAAAAATGTACATGTCAGTGTCAAACTGATCACATGGCCATTTAAATTTCATATGCACTAACTATAATGATAGACAACAGGATTTTTCCGCACATAAGGAAGCATAAATATTTCAGTATCTGCTACCAGTGGAAGGTACATTCCACCGAATCAGTGCCATTTCTGTCCCCATAACATTATATGTATAAAATACAAAAAAAACTAACTCTAAAATACATTTTATTATTAGGCAAAGTTTCATGCATGCTAATCTAACACCAAATTTAAACCATGTCATTTAAAACATTGATAAAAACTACATAGAACACTGAAAAACAAAATTTTTCATCTATCCCTGCTCTCTATCTCTGTACTTTACCTTTAAATACAAAGCATACAATTCTTCAGATATCTTTTTTTTTTGCATTTTTTGTGTTGGTCCATATCCCATATTTGCTTTAAATATTTTTACTATTGAAAAAGTCATTATTTTAGATAAAATGCACATTTTAGTCATGTCCCCAGGATTTCACTCAGTCCTGTTTCCCAACACGTCCCCCCTCTGAAAATCTAGAAATATTCCACAAGTCACATTTTCAAGAGGATGTGACATCGTCTGGATCTTCTGAGATCTTTTCTCATTTTCTTTTCTGTATATTTTATGATATTGATGCTATGACGTTCAATCCTGTTACCTATATTGTTTCTTTGATGTTATTGGCTTATTTTAAAATTAAAACATTTGGTAAATCACTAGAATTTGTTCAGTGTCTTTATGCACATAATGCAGCTATATTTTATGTATTTTCCAAACTCAGTCCTGTTACCAAAATGTCTTCACCCTCGATTAAGAAACCATGTTAAAAAATAAACTAGTTACCTGAGATTGACCAGTACTCATTTTGAAAAGTAAAATATGTGTGTTAACTTGTTAAGTTACAACATGCAAATTGCACCGATTCGGTTGAATATCCCGGAAACCATATAATACCAGTCTTCTAAAACAGCTAAAGGACATCAGACTTCAGAGGACTATCAAAGATGACAAAGCTCCTAAAAAGGTCAAAGTATACTTTGGTCTACTAGTCTTCAGCACATAAGGTCTTATGTAATTTTTGACACAGCATATCAAATCACATCACTGTAATGGCTGCAGGAATGAAACAAGAGAATGATTTATAATTACGTCTTTTCTGAGAGACAGCTTGAAGACAGGCAGTTACTATATCAAAGTTCTTCTGTACTTTCTGCTGTAGTCTGTCCTTTCTCTTCACCTGACGCACCAGTTTGGCAGACTGGACCCCAATACGGTATTTCACCTCCTGAATAATCCACTTTAGTTCCTCTGGACCTGAACGCAAAACATATGCTGTTTAAATCTAGGAAACATGCATTCAATTACATTTCTGTATAGATTCAGACACAGTGAAATTATTGTCATCATGCATTGAAAAAATATCTACTCTCACTCCTGATTCTTAGTAGATTCTAATTTCTTGCAACTCTACAAACACTTGAAGATAAATATGTTTGTATACACCACATGTATAAACAAATGGTCAATGTATGTACAATGTGCTACAAAGATACTGAGCACCTGAGGCAACAATTAGCCTAAATCACCCGACAAACAAAGGGTTAATATTTAACAGGTTTTTGACTGTTTCAGACTAATGTGAGAACTGTCAGATTGACAGCTATTTGTCCGATTTCATTAAAGCACACAACCGCATATACTAACGTATTTTTTTTTTTAATTCAACAGTCTAATTTTGAGTCTTAAAATACATTCACCTTTTTGAGAGAGATATTTCATCTGATGGCGTCTCGTGTGTTTCTCCTGAAGTTCTTGCAGGAAGTTCGCGCCGGTGTTACTTCGCCCGAGGAAAGCATCTGAACTGGAAGCTTCGGTGGAGCTGTCTACCCCTCTGAAACCGTTACTGCTGTATGTGTCATAAAGCTCCACTAACAGACAATCCACAATAGATGATGCCCGGGACGCTCTCTGCTCATCGTCTTCATCTGAACACACATGAAAGAAACACGTTTTATAGAGACCACATTTTTTCACATTCTCTTTATCTGGTGATCCATACGCACCACTTGCGCACTTGGATATTGCGATTAATGATGAAGCTATTTTGAAACACTTACAATTTCCATCTGAGGATAAACGTCTATTTGAAACCCATCTGTGGAAAGCCGAAAAGCCGTCAATATACGACGCATCTGAGTTGAGGAAAACTCCACTCTCTTCTTCTGAGACGTTATTGTCACATATGTCAATCTCTTTAAGTTCTTCTTTACATACCTCCTCTTCAGACATGTTTTATTAATCTATCTCGCGTTTAAGTTCAACATTACAAACTCACGAACATATGCTGCATGTATAAACCAAAGAGTTTTAGATGAATCAACAAGGAACTTAAGTTCCGGGTATGTTCCATTACAGGAGAAGGGTTGGCTGCGAGTTCCCAGGCTCTTGTTTCCTTCCTGAGAAGGTCTGAATCTGGATTGTTCTCCCCTGCAATGGGAATAGTTTAGGCCACCTCCAAAACTTTCAAAGAAAAAAGTTTTTCGGGAACAGGTGCAACCAACGTGTACAGTTGGATAAGAAACAATCTTTTGTAATTCCATTAATTTAATCGATCACGAAGTCTTTTGAAAAATACAAAATAAAATGTTTATGACCACGAAGTCATTTGAAAAATACAAAATAAAATATTTTGAAAATAGAAAACAAAGTAAAATATTTTAATAGTTTTTTATATTTACAATAGATTATATTAGGTTGGATTGATTAAATTGAATTTAACAAAAGAAATAACAATGTTTTTTTTTTTTTTTTTTTTTTTTTTTTTTTTTTAAGAAATAGCAATGTACTCATACGAAATAAAACACCTGTGAAATGGTCTAGCTATATTTTGTATGAGAAAGCAATTATATAGGGGTTTTTTTATTATTACTATATACAATGCCACCGAAACAAAAGTTTTTACATAGTTACATTATAAACACTAAGGCCAGAAATACATTTGGGGAAAAACAACAAATAAAACAGCAATTTTATAAATGACATCATTCAGTAGAACGCACCAATCAGCTGACCAGAACTCCGCCTCTCCGCTATACGTCACTAGAACGGGGACGTGCTGTTTTTACGGATTGGCTCATTAATATGAATTACGCACAGCGACACACGCTTCTGATTTGATGACAGTCAGACTGGGCGTTAGTCAACTGGGGAATAAACGAATGCAGTCTGGCTCATGAATAAAAATCAGTCTACGTGACTGGACGCTACAAAAGGTTACCAAAGAACTGCAGTTATTATTCATGAGCCACAACAGCGCCATACTATGCTTCGTTATTTTGCAAACAGGGAATGCTAGTTGCTCCTCTAAAGGAGCCTTTCCTTAAACAACCTCTTATGCTTTTATCGCAAAGAGAGTTCTGTCTAGGTTATGGCTTTATTTGTTTTTAACTCTGAATCAAAGATGAACTCTTTTTCGTCCACGATGTTACGTTTTATTCTCATCTGCGTCACTTTGCATTGTAGCAATCTGGTCGCGGCAATATCGTATCCCAGACCAAATATTGTTTTAATCCTCACTGATGATTTAGATGTCTCTATCGGTGGAATGGTGAGTACATACCCAGGAAAATTGTCTGATCTGGAATTCTTTTGTTTGTATGATGCTGGTGAAGCTGTATCAAGGGGTTAAAAGAGTTCATGTCCTGCAACCATGTATTTTATTATAGATCCCTTTGTCTAAGACGAAAAAGCTGATAGGTGATGCTGGGATAACGTTTACAAACACTGTAAGTAGAAATTGTGCTGGTTATATTCAAAACGAATTAGTTTATATGAAAACAAATCTTTTGAATA
This sequence comes from Paramisgurnus dabryanus, assembly GCF_030506205.2. NCBI lineage: Eukaryota > Metazoa > Chordata > Actinopteri > Cypriniformes > Cobitidae > Paramisgurnus > Paramisgurnus dabryanus. Next base: position 12,741,765 of record NC_133337.1, read on the forward strand.
TCAGTAGTGTATAATCTAACTAACTAACAATGAATTTAGCATAGACAGCTAGATTTTCATTTCTGTAAATGTTGCACGGCACTCCTAATGCTCCTTGTTATATTAATGACTTTTCTCATCCCAGTTTGTTGCCAGTCCACTTTGCTGCCCCAGCAGGGCGAGCATCCTGACGGGCAAGTATCCTCACAACCATCATGTTGTGAACAACACACTGGAGGGTAACTGCAGCAGCGTGGCATGGCAGAAAACCCAAGAGCCCATCACATTCCCAGCCTTTTTGCAGAAGCATGGGACCTATCAGACGTTCTTTGCTGGGAAATATCTCAATGAGGTAAAGACACACTCTAACATCTGCCACACCGAAATAAGTTAAGCTCGAAATGCTTTTGTAATGACAAAGTTATTTCTTTGTCATCAGCTTAAAGGCGGGGTGCGTGATCTCTGAAAGCCAGTGTTGATATTTGAAATCACCTTAACAAACACGCCCCTACCCAAATAGAATCTGGATAGACTCGCCCCACACATATGCAACCCAGGCAACGATGTTGGTTAGTAGACATGCCACTCACTGCTGATTGGCTAAAAGTGTGGTTTGGTACTCGGCCTGACTCAAAAAATCATGCACCCCGCCTTTAATGTGGATAAAGTAGTTGTAATTTGTGCATGTGTCCTTAATTTGTCCTTTTATTAAGTTGCAAATCTTTATAAAAAAGTAAACATCAACTTTCATTTTCTGCTTCAGTATGGCAACAAAAAAGCTGGAGGAGTGGAGCATGTGCCACCAGGCTGGGATCAGTGGTTTGCACTGGTAAGAAAAAGATCAAATCATATTCTTAGTGGAGTTTTAAGGCTGTCACGTACACAAGATGTTTTCAGTGCTCTAAACCTGAATCATGGTTGTTTTGTTTTCATTTGCTTCCTTTTTAATGCCTACTGCTGCATGGCATTTTAACTGTAAATCATTTCAAACTCTGCTGGCAGAGAGGCTCAGTATTTCTCAGCACTGAGGCTTGTGAGCGGGAGACGTGAATAATTTAGTAGAGAGAGAAATGTTTAGCAGAAACACATTGACAAGCCCCTTAACCTTTCCCATCTGTGCAACAAAACTTTAATCTTAGCTGGAAGGTTATGAAAACTCAACTTTGTATCAAAGTATACAGTACATGTTGTTCGCAGGAATTGAAGCACAAACTTGGCTGGATAAAGGTTTTGACAGACCAATTAAAAATTTGATCAGATTTGTTTTGTTATCAATTAAAGGTCATCTCTGTTATGTGGCAAGAGCTACAGCATCATCTTGTATAGTAATCATAATGTGCTTCACAGGAGAGAAACTCAAAATACTACAACTACACGCTGTCTGTAAACGGCAGGCCGCAGCGACATGGACAAAACTACAGTGAGGATTACCTTACAGATGTTCTGGTATGACCTGATCTCAGCTGTTTACAAGATATACAAAAGTTAAGTCTTTCTGATGTGTCTGATTTACTTGCACTGTCTTCCAGGCCAATATTTCTATAGACTTCCTGGAAAACAAATCCAACCGCAGGCCTTTCTTCATGATGGTTTCCACCCCAGCTCCACACTCACCCTGGATGGCTGCTCCTCAGTATGAAAGCAGTTTTTCCAATGTTAAAGCTCCACGAGACCCTAACTTTAACATTCATGGCAAGGTATAGATCTGTCTTTTCTTGGATATTCTGCTTGGATGTTTTTTGCATGTTAATGCTCTACTGTGCTGTTCAGGACAAGCATTGGCTCATCAGACAAGCAAAGACTCCCATGACAAACTCTTCCATTGAATTCTCGGATAATGCCTACAGAAAAAGGTATATGAATGGATCTTTTTAAGTCAAGCTACATGCAGTAATGGGCTCTTATGAATTATTTTTTTTCCACTAGGTGGCGGACTTTGCTCTCTGTTGATGACCTGGTGGAGAAGGTGGTGAGGAAGCTGGATATCAGGGGAGAGCTCAGCAACACTTATATCATTTTCACTTCTGACAACGGATACCACACAGGTATGTGGAGTTTTTAATTTTTGGGGGGGAATTTTGGAGGGACTGTCTCTTTACTTTTGCATGTGCCTGTGTCTCCCTCTCAGGCCAGTTTTCACTTCCCATGGATAAGAGGCAACTCTACGAGTTTGACATCAGAGTTCCTCTTCTGGTGCGAGGGCCTAACATCAAACCCAACCAGACATGCTCGGTATTACCAGCTTTTATAAGTGAATAAGTAATGGTCTATTGACCTTTCATAATAATGTTTAATTGATCTGCTTTAACAGTTACTTGTAGCCAATGTGGATTTGGGTCCTACAATTCTGGACATAGCGGGATATAACGTCAATGAAACTCAGATGGACGGCATGTCTTTTTTTCCTATAATGGTAAGAATCCTGTTAGCACTTAAAGGGGCAGTTTCTTGGACAGGATTTATGCTAGTCCCAGGCTAAAGTGTATGTTTGAGCTAACTTAATTTAACTCATTCCCCGCCAGCCAATTTTTGAAAAGTTGCCCCCCAGCATTTTTTTGTGATTTTCACAAAATGCCTTTCAAGAAAATTCTCTTCTAAAAGTATTAACCTACAAAAATATCTGCTTTCAAACAAACAAACAAACAAACAAAATGTGAAAAAAGTTTCATCTTATCTACATTTTTTCTTTGCTTATAAACTCTTTACTATGGGTATTTTTCTTAAAAATATTTTTTTAGCAAAAAGCTGAAATAATTGCATTTTTGTAAAGATTTTTTTTTTATAGATCAGATTCAAAACGATTATCAAAACATGCACAGAGTTTAAGATTAGTAAATAATCTTTTTGCTTCAGTTTTTAATAAATTGGGTTAGTGCGCCATCTTATATAGCACTAACCAGCCTATTATAGCTTTCTAAGAGAGGTTTTTATGAACGTTCTAAGGCATTACAGACCCAACCAAAATGTTGTTGTCTACATCAGTGGTTCTCGAACTGGGGGCCCCCAAGGGGGCCGCAAGATGGTGCCAGGGGGGCCCCAGTTTTATGACATTTTATAAAATACATTAATTTTTCATAAATTCTGTGTAATTAAACTAAAAAAAAATAAGGCTACTAACCAACAGCACTACTTTGTATACTTTAATATGTTTTGTCTTATTAAAATGTTATGTTTTAGAACAAAACTGTCATAAATTTTCTTTGGGGGGGGGCACAAAGGTACACAAGGGGGGCCGCACGCTGAAAAAGTTTGAGAACCACTGGTCTACATGTCACGTCACAGAACAAGGATTAATACCCCATTCAATCATTCTATGTCACATTTAATGCAAATGTTTTCTCGTCAATGGCGGGGAAAGAGTTAAAAACATCTAGTCTTTAACATAGATCAGTGCCATTGATGTGCATTTTGAGACAACACAGTAGTTTTTTTATTAAGTAGGTTTGTAAAAACTAGATATAGTCCTAGCTTAGTCCTGGATTAATCTAAACCCTGTCTGAGAAACCGCCCCAAAACTATTAAATTTAAAACCCAAAAATGATAATTCTGTCATCACTTACTCAGACCTGTATTGCTGGATATTTTGAAGAATATTTGATACCAAACAGATCAGGGGCAACATTCACTTCCATAATCCGTAGTATAATTTTTTCCTTCTATGGTGACCCTGATCTGTTACAAACATTAAAATATCTTCCATTATGTTCTGGTGTAGAACAACTTAAGGGGGTGAATACATGATTGATGACAGATTTATTTTTCCAAAAGTTAAGTTGCTGACCATTCACTAGAAATAAATAAATAACCGAGGATTGTTTGACATGTCTTTGGATGTCAGACTGGTACAGGAAACAGCAGCACTTGGAGATCTGATGTTCTTGTGGAATATGAGGGAGAAGGTAGCAACATCTCAGATCCAACCTGCCCTTCACTTGGCCCCGGGGTGTCGGTGAGGGTCTGCACACACCACTGTGCGTTATATATAAACTATCATCACCCTAACACTTTAATTTTAATCTGCAGCAGTGTTTCCCTGACTGTGTATGTGAAGACTCGTACAACAACACGTATGCCTGTGTGCGCACAGTGTCACAGGCTGCTAACTTGCAGTACTGTGAATTTGACGACAATGAGGTAAAACACAAAAAGTATAATACTTTTTTTTGTTTAAAAAAAAAATCATCAGCATTGTTTTACTGTCTTTCTACATTGCAGGTGTTTGTAGAGGTGTACAACCTGACGGCAGACCCTTTTCAGCTGAGTAACATTGCTAAGAGCATCGATCAGGAGGTCTTGGAGAAGATGAACCATCGGTTAATGATGTTGCAGTCGTGCTCTGCACAGACCTGCAGAACGCCTGGCGTTTACGATTCACAGTTAGCACAACATCACCTTTTTATGTGATATTTTTACTTTGGTAGGAAATGTTTTAGACTCTAACATGTGTTTTGTCCATCTCTGTTTCATCAGGTTTAAGTTTGATCCTCGATTAATGTTCGGTAGCCTTAACCCTCACAGAAACAAACTGCGACAGACGCTGAAGTAGAACATAAGGAGGCTAGAAGAGGAAAAATGAGATGAGAAGACTGAGAAACATGTCCTGTTGTTGCCTTGATTTTCTGACACGTCCCATCTGTCCTCCTCTGATGATGTCATCAAGGTGTGCCAAGGGTCCTATGCAACCTTCTGACAACTGTTACATGTGATCCACAAAAAATGACAGTCGAAACATACTGTATATGTGAGAGTATTAACAACATATTCCTTCTGTTCGTTCATTTTTGCTGCTTTCAAATTAACAATGACACAGTTTAAGAACGTTTCAAACAGTAAGCGTTGTTTAGTTTTCATTTAAATGCACAGTATTAATGTTTAGGTTGATTTTTGCTGAATGGTCAATTACCAGATATATATATATATATATATCAACATTTTACAGCATTACTTAAAACTACAACTACTAGTTGATTTGTTTTTATTTTATGTAAGATTATCACAAAGATGTCCAGCAAATAAAACCTCACAGTGAGGGAAAGTTTTGCACTTTCAACAATCCAAATCACTGAAAAGCTGCACTGGCGTTTCTAATGTTCAACAGGCACAGACCTACTGTTCAAAACTTATATTTATTTAAACTTGTATTATATTTCCAATATTACATTCAGTAATGCACTTTATGGTCAGCGACAAACACATCAGATGTTTAAAAACATTTAACACTTATTTTATTTGTATTGTTGTTACAGTAAGTGTGGACATTTTTGTCTTATTTCTTTGACTGATAAAACCATTCTGAGATTATCGTTTGTTGGTGTTGTTGCAGGGTTTTTTTCTGGGTAAATTGCCAGCAAAAAAATAATAAACGAGACAAGTGGAAGGTAAACATGACTGAGGATTACATGTAATCTAACTGAAATGCTGTCTAATAAAAACAAATGGTATGTCTTTTTGTGCAAACAGTGTATTAGTTTTTTTTTTTAATTATATGTGGCTTGTTGACATGGCAAAAATAACTTCACATACCCGGTTTCACAATTAAAAAGTAGGATTATAAAAACCAGTCAGCCACTGAATCTAACAGTTGTTATGGCCACCAAAACTTATAACCCAAAATTATAACCCTAATAAGACCCTTGGGGTCAATTCTACCCCAAGCCACTTTTCTTTAGTTTAAAAACATGGTTCCCTTCATCACAGTGGAATAAGATTTTGTGACTTTTCCAGATTAAAAAAACTGGGCTAGATTTGGTCATTCTAAAGAGACGTAAAAAAATTCACTTAATTAGTCCCTTTGGGGGTAAAAATGACCCCAGTTGAAATGAATGGGAAATGCAAAAAAAAATCATTTTTTTCTTTTTTGTCAAAAAAAATCAATGCATCCAGAATAAATCTTAAAATTTCAACACAGAAAGGTAGGCCTGGTACTAGAGCACAAATGTTACATAGAAAATACATGCTCAATCACACAAAAACAGACAAACACACAAAGGTATGACTGCCACAGAGAGCATTTCTTATAGAATTTGGCAAAAAATCAGCCACAGATGCAAAACAAAGATGTAAAATACTCACACAGGTGTGCGCACACACATACACACACACACGCACAAACACAGACTCACACACAAAGACACAGTAAAACTTACACACACACAGAAACAGATTTCAAAATGCATCAAAAACTACAAAAAATTCTATTATTTGAAATAATATTTATTTTTAAAGTCCTTTCTAATGTTTATATAAACATAAATTCAGAAAATCAATAAAATAGTGATGTTGAGCAGTTGGCCACATTCAGTGAAATGAATGGGTCTCTATGGGCATCTGCTGGTCTATTTCCTAACCTGTAATTCTTTTATGTTTTTTCTAAACACCAAATGGCTGAATTCAACACATAACATCTAGATCAATATCTAAAAACAATTTAAATCAAATTTAGATCATAATTTATGTGAATTTTTCATAAAAAATGTATAGTTTTTCAGACAAGCTATAATGTAGTTGAGGAATTGAGTGGTAACAGGTATAAAAGTACTTCATATCTCCCAAAACACAGCATTAATGTATAGATGGGAAGTAAATGAAAAAATATATATATTATTTGTATCTTTAAAAATGTATATATTTTTGTAATCACTCTTTTAATCTCTGGAGTTATTTTTACCCCCAAGGAACTCTAACGTATACAGGAAAATCGGGTCTTATGAGGGTTAACACATGATGACGCTATCACACAGGGATGTTTGGGGGATGTAGAGTCACTGAATACACCAGGACAGCAGATATTTACAGTATTCACCTGAAGAAAAGCAGGCTAGTGATTTACAAGCTACATTAGGCACTAATTCCTATTAGGATTTATGTTTTTCTTGTGTTTTATAGCTTGTTACAATAGTTCAGTGTTGATAAACATTAAGAAATGTTATGCTCAAGATGCTTAAAGGGATGGTTCACCCAAAAATTTAAAACTCTGTCATCATTTATTCACTCTCATGTTGTTACAAACCTGATTTTTGTGAAATGTTTGGTGTTTATCAGAACAAAGAAATGTATGCAGGTTTGTAACAGACATAAGAGTGAGTAAATGGGTGAACTTTAAGCTGAAACTGAACCTACATCTCATACATAAACAGCAGGATTGCAGTGTTCTGAGAAACATTATTATCTTTATTTCATAAAATCAGATTTTACAAGAAAGGCAACAATTGGTAACAATACAAACTGTGTGACCAACGGAAAACCTCCATAAACATCCGTCATTGTCACAAACACGACATCTGGATTTAAACGATCCACATCGGTAAAGCTATTAAAAAAAATAAAATATTTGCACAAAACCTACAGCTATGGATCAAAACGCGATCCTTTTGGCAAATGCTGACCATGGGTTTCGTGAGCAATCTCTAAAATATGCTGTCTGAAAGACGTGTCAACAGCACTGGCCAATGACGTCCTAAAATAGCCACAGAGAATATGCATGGATTAATGTAACACATGCAAAAGTGTTTAAGCAGTACGGTCACATCCACACCCCTTCACAACACAAGAATACAAGTTATCACAGTTTCACAGTCTTACTCTACAAACAGAAGCTTGTTGAACTGAAAAAAAATCAAGTATTAAAACAGCTTAATTAAAAAAAATTAAAAAAGATTCCATTAAACATGACCGAGTGTCCATTAGATTCCTCCATAGTTCTTAATTAAACTGTGGAACACCATAGGGACCTAATGAAGACAAAATTAAAACAAAACGATTCCCTGACTTAAAACATAAAGTGCCCAAAAAGCATTTAAGATTGCTGGTCTTATTCCATTTTGATTGCATATTTTGAAACTGTCATGATATTTCACATAACAGTTACACTATATATTTTTTATATTCACCCCAGTGTTTAATTAAAGTTGCCCTAAGCATATATATACTCTAAATAAACCTCAGTTTCTGAGGTTTGACTGATTGCGCCAGGCAATTTTCTTTAAACTCAAACTATGCAATTGAAATATATCTTTGGTTAAAGGTTATAAAACCAATATTCAATAAAATTTATAAAGAGGCAGTCTGTGGCTTCTAGATTAATAACACAATTGAGCCATAGGACTGCAGAGATGTAATTACAGCAGTTGACCACAAGGTGCCACTACCTTGCTATGCACGTGTCAATTGGAATAGCAAGACTACAAAATGTTGCAGTGCCCATCAGAAAACCATCATGCAGCACTAGCAAAAAAATATCTATAAATGAATATACATATTAAATCAACTACTGATACACAAGTATCACTTAAAATAGTCATAAATGTTGACCTTGTGTGCTGTGACGAAGTAGCATTGGCCATTTGTTTTAAAGTGATTAAAAGGTGGCAATCCATGTCATGCAGAAATACATTAAATAAAAAATAAAAACCTCTTTTGGCAGAACAGAGAACTTTTCATTTTTCCTGGCACAGAAGGGGAGGTCAGGATACGTTTTCATGCATGAATATGGAAAGGAAGAAGATCATATCACAATGAATAGACGCTTTCATCCTCAGTACTTCTATATTCAGACATTTACAAGACTATTGATCTGCACATTTCAAAATTTAAAATCTTCCTGCATTTTCCAGGGTTGTGAACATGTGAACCCCCTTTCTAAATCTTTACTAAATGACAAACACTTTGTTGATCTCTGTTTGAACCCTATAGGTCGCTTGACATCATGACCCCATGACTACAACCAATCATTCACTTAAATAGACCACTGAAGCTTAACCAACATCATTCAGTCCTTCAGAACAGCAGAGGTCAGCAAGTTAATTCCATTTGCTCCAATATGACCGCATGCCGGTTCCCTCTGCATATTTTCCAACATTTTATCAACAGCACTCACTCATCAACTTCCTAAAATCTGTTCAGTTCCAATTCCAACACATCACCTAATGTTTAAGCAAACTCGGTTTCTGACTCTACTTTACACTGCCACACTTTTGTCTTTGTCTTGTACATCCCCATTCCTGCCCCTACATCAGTATTTTTCCATCACGTACAACATACATTACCTTCTAACATTCAATATCTTCCCATTGCAACATCGTCTTAAGTTAAGGCCGTCATCCTTGCACTACATTTCTCATAGTTTTGTCAACAGCACATCAAACGCCAACACTATCTTTGGTAGGGCACATTGTGAGTCATTTGGTATTTAACATTTAATAAAAAGTTCCATAATCACCTGTTCCATTAACATATGGTCAAAAGGCATATTTGAAACAAAATAAGACTTTCAGCAAAATAAAAAACTAAAATAAAACTTCACCCATATAAATTAAGATAAGAAACAAAAATATTTACAAACCATGGCATTCAACAATTAAGTTAAATAAAAAAAAAAACACGATCAGATCTTCACGTTTCATTCACAAATGAAAGGGTTTAAAGAACAGAAAAAACCTAAGAAAGGGTAATTATTGCACCTGAGGTGCATTCTGGGAGGTGTGTAGCATCCAGTGACGGAGTCCAGTGTTCTCCTGTTTAAGTTTGTGAGAAAGGGTGTCCATTTGGCACTGTGACACCTAATAATGTTCATGACACATCACCAGAGAAAGCAGTGGAGGAGTTTAAATCTCTCCCTGTGATGTTTGTGTTAACCCGGGCCGCCCGCCGCTCTCATGGCCTCCTCTAGTTTCTCCTTGTAACTGTTGTAGCGATTGGTTATCGAACAGATCTGGTCCTGTTCCTCTTTATCCAGGAAACGGAGGAAGTTTTGCAGCTCAGGAATGGAAAAGGCCTCCCACTGAAGATGGAAAGAAGAAGTTGTTTTCGGTTTACTGATGTTTACCACCACAATTACTTTATTAATTTACCATGACAGTAAGATGGACAGCCGTAGCTTACCATGGCTTCACCGGTTTGCTGCTCCTTCAGAACAAAGCTGAGGACGTCTGTACTTGGCCCCGCCACCAAGCGCAGAAAGAGAGGATGCTCTTTCTCTGAGAGCTTACAGGTGTACACTGCAAACACATACATACAGACAGACACATACTGTTATTACTGCTTTTCATTTAGCAAGAGCACAGTTAAACAACAACTGATCAAATATTCGGTCAGTACGGTCAATTCAGGCTTTAAAAAGACGACATAAAGGAAGGTGGTTTTCTGGAACAAACAAATTCACTATAAACATCAGATTCCTTTTCATCACCCAAGCATCATGGGAGATTTTTTCTCAGTCACTCCCAAAGTGGGGAAGCCACTGCAGACATGCACTTCTTCATTCCTATTTCATCTCACTTCCCGTTTAACCGGGGGCACTCCTACTGCCTTCAGCTGGGTAAATCTGCACATAGAGGTCTGTTTATGATATCACTCTCAGTATGGTCTGTATGTTTCTATAATGAGCTCTGTGGTGGTTTTTATTGTAGCTTAATGAATGCGCTCAAACTGTCTAGACATGCTATTTAATTAGTAAAGTTCAAGGGGTCCCTGCACTTGCATTAAGCCTTAACTTGTGAAACCAAAAAAACAAATCCCTTTAGCATGTGCTTAAGATCTCTCTGAAAATTATCCCTCTTGTCCCAGACAGTACTGAAAAAGCGCTGTCATTTAAGCCGGCCTCCTCAGCATAGCTTCATCCAATGGCAACAGTATGTATTGGTTCACACAGACACTCTGAAATGTTACCCATGAATAACAAAAGCAGGTACATGAGATGACAAACCCATGTGTCCATCTGGCATCCTGCAGAGAAGCAGGGCTCAGACGAGTGTCTGATCTCCAGGCCTGTGACTGACAGGCCAATATGAACTTAAAATAGAAGTGGAACATACAAAACTGTAACTTTTATAAATCCACTATTTACTAAGTTAGGACTGGTGGAAACCATTTAAAAACAGCTGGTTTTGGATCATGTCCTCCTAAAGTGATTTTTAGGTAACGTTTACATCTTCACATCAAATTAAGAACATCTGGAATGATGCTTTTAGATGCGAGCAGAAATTTCATTACATAATTTAAACATTAAAACAAACTATGGATAAACTATTTAAACTTACTAGTCAACAGACCTATTTTTAATGTCAAATATCCCTGTATGGCAATAAGATGTGGTGTAAGACACTGACTGAGTATCTGCCAAAAGCACTCAACAAGTTAGCACAGAGACAACAGCTGTCATGTATGTGTGTGTTTACTACACTAGCATGGTGTATTTTTGGCACATGAGTAACAGGCCTGTCCTGTTACACTCACACACACACGCACATGCACACATGCACACACAGAGAGAAAGAGAAAAGGAGAGATTCCAGGAGTTTGACCTATTCCAGGAATGCATGAGATCCTGCCAAAACCGTCTACTGTATACTAGGGCTGCAACAACGAATCGATTAAATCGATAAAAATCGATTACTAAAAGTGTTGGCAACGAATTTCATTATCGATTCGTTGTGTCGCGTGACGCAGAGACGTTTAATAAAAATAAAAAAAAAGGAAAAACTTCAGTTAAGCGCGAAGCGGAGTGAACACACTTGCACTGCGTTCCAAACCGCCTAATTCCTTACTATATAGTAGGCAAAGAGTATGAGAAGTAGTGCTTTTCGCCTACTATATAGTATGGAAGTATGCGGTTTGGGACGGAGCGCCGGTCTCTCTCGCGCACTGTTGCTTGCAGAGTTCGGCGCCTCATAGACAGGGCGGAGAAATTACGGGCGGCGGGGAAAATATAAAAAAACAGCAAAGGTAGAGGAAAACCACATGTCAGTGTTTTACTCCTCCCAAACGTAAGCGCGTCACCTGGAAGTTATAGCCGGCAAAGAGATAATCAAACAAAGACGACACGCTTATGCTTTATGGAGCGACGACAGGGCGTAAAAAAAGTTTCTAGAACGAAAAAAAAACTCCAATGACAAACTCTAATGATATTAAACAAAGAAATAAAACGTTGAGAGAGAGTTGTATGAACGCTTTTCCCCGTCATAGACCTGTATGTTAAATCATCGCGCCGTCACTCTCCTGCTGTTCTGTACTGCGCGCTCCAGCTCATGCAGAGCAAGGAGACGCGCGTGCCCGGCCCAACATACAGTACATCATACAGTAAGTGCCGCCTTTTGTTGCATTAACATCGTCTTACATTTTTTAAGGCGAAGTAATGAATGGTGTATTTGCATTTTGCACGGGAGTAGAAGACGCATTTTCCGTTTTCACAAGACGCATTTATGTGGCCAAATGTAATGGAACAGTTTTACCAAATGAGATAGCTATCCGATCAGAGAAAACACATAAAGTCAAATATAAGGTACAAAGCTGTCACTGGGGCAGTACCCTTTATAAAAGGTCCTAATATGTGCCATTTAGGTACAAATATGTATCTTTGAACTGCCAATATGTACTTTTGAAGTACTAATATGCACTTTTTGGGTACAAAGGTGTACCTTTTTGAAAGGGTACTGTCCAGTGACAACTTTTGTACTTTTATTTCTGAGTGTACTCGTATACTATCTTTTTGATCCCACCAAGAGAGGCTTCTTGATGGGAAATGCATCATAAAAAGTCTATATATTTGGCAGATGTAAAGCATACATGTGTATTTTTTTGTGTTAGTCCATTTTTATTTTATTTTATTATTATTGTAACAGCTCAGGTGTGTTCAAGGAGCAACAAGTTTGTGCACTTTCTAAAGATTTTAGTTCTGTTTTGAATAAGGGGTTGGAAATGAATGCTTTTCTTGTTTTTTATCCGATTCATCGATTAATCGAACAAATAATCGACAGATTAATCGATTATCAAAATAATCGTTAGTTGCAGCCCTACTGTATACTTTTGGGAGTTTGCATGATTACCACACTAAATACTGTCCACTTGTGAACACTGATGTATTTTCCACATAAACAATCAGCGTCTCACCTTGGTCTTCCCGGCTGAAGCGCTTGAACAAGGCAAATTTGGCGGGGTTGTCGGCCAGGGTGAATTTGTTGAGCAGGGCTTCGATAACCTGTCGCACCGTGTTCGTGCTGCTGATGTGCAAAGTGTTTATAGAGCCTCGTGGAAGGTGAAACGCCTCCTGATCTTTGGCACATCCAGCCCCACCCCGTTTCACTGTGATGGGTCTCCGCAGGTCCAATTGCACCTTGATGAAGCCAGTGTACAGACCATTAGGATTCTGCAAGACAGACAGAGGGAGAGAAAGTTTTTTAAAAATAGATGTCGTGCATATTTTGGAGTAAGGAACAATGCGTTTAAAATATTTTGTTTATTGAACAACATTTCAGTACATTTTATTTTATTTTATCCAATATTTTTCTCCAATCGAAACATTGGGTTGTCAGGTGGTACAGCTAATTATTGTCTGCGCTCCCTCCCTGTGTCAAGCTGATCGTTTGTTTATTTGATAGTGCATTTAAAAATATAACCCTGAAAATCGTTTGCATATGTAAAACAACTTTAACATAAAACTAACATTTGAGAACTATACATTTAAGAACCATTATTTAAAAAGAAATATATAATAACAATTATAGACAACCTTAGCTGCATTTATTAAAACTAAAATGAGTAGCTTATTAAAAAAAAAATTCATAGCAGTTGCACCCTTGGATTTTTTGGTTATACCACCTGTAGGAACATCCTACATGTTTATAATGTCTTTTATAATGATATACAGAAACTACACTAAATTAAAATATCCTACTACACAAATAAATTGCTTATTCTGTTCTAAACATATTTAAAAATATATTAAATATAGTTAAATGTTTTCAAATGGGTAAGCAGATCTCACTGTGTCGTGTGACTGTGTCCAGATGGAGCCCAGATCTGAGCTCCTTCTATCTGTAAGCTCATTAGTCATAGCAGCCGTGACTCCAGGCTAAATGCAATGTGCAATTATCTCCTCTGAAACTCAATTCATTGCTCTCTACCACTGACACACAACACCAATGCAGCACAGGCTTTAACCATAACCTGATCTTAACACTGTGGCCACTCACTGAGTAAAAGATGCCAACGTGGCTCCATGCATCTATTCAGGTGTTTAGTGTTAACTCTTTAGTTGTACCACTGTCGGTACACAGAAGATAAATGAGTATTGTTTGTCAAAATGTGTGCAATCAGACCAGTGTACTGTATTTATGTGTGCATATCTCTCTAGAATAGATAAGGACACACCCAAAGGTGAATTAACCCTGGAGAACCCAGGAAAATCCAAAAACCCATTTATTCTATTGAACAAATTTGACCCTGTGGGTTTCTTCAGGGTTAATACCGTTCCTGGGGACCCAAAGTACTTTAAATTGGTATGTCAAAAACACCTGGTTCATCTCTGTGATGATTAGCACATGATTTAGCACATGACGCAACATCTCCCATGTTTTTGTTTTCATGTGATGTGAAAAGTATGTCCTTTTGAGCTATGACATAATCACAGCAACCATGGTCATCATTTACTCAGGTTTTGTTAAACCAATATTAAATCAATATTTATAATATTGACTTTTGTAAAGAGCTGCTCGGTTCATTGTTTTTCTGTATTTTTAAATGATAACAATTTGAATTTGATGGTTGCTCGGCTAGCGTAGCCTTATGGGATAGAATAATGTCAATCCAATGTACACTAAGAAACTTTCTTTTTTCATACTTTTTTAGTCTACTATGTATATAGTATGAAAGTAGGTGATTTTGGATACAGGGGATCTCTGTTTCCCTAGGATCAGGATTCAGAGAAACTGCTCTAGACATATTATCAATATTTCCTTTAGCGTTTATGTTTTTGTAAAAAAAAAAAGGAACACCAAAACAAAAACAATATTCAGTCTTGCCGCAACTGAATCCTGGTCAAATGTACAGTTGTATAATCACATGTTTTGACATAATAGTCCTCATGACTAATCACATGATCAATCAGGACTGAAAGATGAACAGACTTATTTATAAAACAGATCAGATTGTGATCTATTTGATAAAGCTGAAAAGAGAAAACGATTATTAAAATATGTTCCAAGTTTTTATAAACTAAACATTCGTTTAACTTTTGTATAAACTAAACATCCTATCTTCACCTAATCTAACTTGTAAACATAGTTTTGTAGACTATACTTATTGCTGGCTCAAATGCTGATTCAATTTCAAATTTCGTTGAAGTTTAATGAGCTATGAACTGTGGATCACCGTTAACTCACCAGTGTCATTTTGAAGTGATCACGTGAATCAGCGTTGTACTGCTCGACCTTCTGTCTGATCTCCTCATGTGTGAGTTGAGTGCAAGTTTTCTCTTTCTCCACATCCTGAAAGACAGAGACACATGGACGGTGAATGCGAGCATTCAGCAGACAAAAAGGTCAGCACACGTTAACCCATCAACTCATGCAGTGCTGCTGATTGGTGGTTTTACTGTGGTGGTAAAAGTGGTACCACTGTAGGTTTAACAAATAATAAAGCCATTCAGAAGTAAAAGCCTCTTTTTTATGGTCTGACTGATACGGGGGACAAAAACAGCTTACATACATCTTAAATGTACCGCTATGCTACACAGGTGTGTTGTTGATAATGTGATCAAACAATTTTTGCAGTTTCAGTGTAGTTTGAGTGGATTGAGGACCTCAAAGAGAATATCAAATTACAATTCTGCTTTTTCATGATCTTTCCATTACAGTGCAAAATATAAGAAAGTGTCATAGCTCTCTAAACACTCCTGAGCATCACTAGATTCTGCTCTTACATGGTCATATAGTAGAAGTATGATTTGCTTTTAAGAGAGCTCTTAAATCAAAACAAAGGCATACAGGCCCTTAAAAGGAAACACTCCTGGCCTGAAGTGCCAACATGTTGACTGACAAGGACCTTCTTTGCTAACAGAGTCCTGAAGCTGAATAGTGCACAAGCTTTTGGATGCAGAACTGCTAAAGCCGGCCGAATATCCCCTTCTGCACGGGCCATAACCACTTTAGGTTTTGGGGGGTTTACAATGACAGCTGGTTTCATTTTGAGTATAGGTAACAAATTTTACAGTGCATGACTCATAGTGTTTATCAAATGGTATGACACATGCAGTTTAGGTTGTGAATGGTTTGGGATGTTTACATTTGTTTAAAAAAAATTCTAGTTTTTTTTTCAGCACACCCATCCATCCCTAGTAAGTATAGAACAATTGTGTATTGGTTCAGCATTTGCTTTAAATGTGAGGATTGACTACACAACTCACCTGCTCTTAACCCGACCCTTGAACCCTTAGAGATCTGAAGGAGATTAACACTGTGATAGATGCTTAACTAGTGCAATCTTTCAGAAATGTCATGGCTTAGACTGCAAAGGACATAAAAACTTAATTCACAGAATTAAGTTACTCATTCACTCACTTAAAATAAAAACATGTGATGTGTCCAGTGTCCACCCAACTGAAGGGAATAAAGTAAATCTGTATCTGATCCCATCTCATATAGCTGGATGTAATTTCTGTCTAGGGTTCGGAATCAAATTTTGATTCCAATTCTGGAAATTGCTCCATAAGAAAGAAATCGGATCCTTGTTATAAAATTACATTTTCGATTCCACTTAACAATTCCAACCGCGCTGTCACATAATTTTTACATCATCTGCCAAGACCAGAGTCACCTGTCATATAGCCATCTGCGCACAGTGTGCAGGACCTTCTGCTCAAATACTTAAAGTCAGTTTGCACTATGGACCCTGATGAAAGGCGCTCTAAAGATTGGCTGCATTTTGCAAAATCAGAAAAAAACAATTCAGTCCCTTCAGAAAAACGTGATTCTGCGATTGCATGATTTAACGCATAATCAGCCAAAGTCCGCGGGGGGGGGCGCCTTTTTTCAAATACGCCACACTTTTGCAGCATTAATTGCAGATTTCCATGCGCTAAATGTGTGGGGCTTGCATAATTCATAATCCCCACAATTTCGTAACAAAAATCACATAAATCTAAGCAGAAAGTTGAAAAGTGTTGCATTTACCTCACACAAGCGCAGCTATGTCCCCTGTTGCTATGGGAACGTTATGAAGTGACGTTACTATGTGACCTGAACATCATTGAAAAGCTGCAAAAGCTGCAAACCATTTTTTCAAGTTCCTGCAGAAAACGTGCCGCATTTTTGCCCACAGAAATCACAAAAAAGTCCATGTTTTTCTGAAATGACTGACTATTATGTTGCAAGATATGCATTTGCAATTGGTTCATTGTATCAAATAAAAAAATTCACCCTGTTTGATGTGCCATTACGAGGGAAAATAATTTAAAAATCATTTTAAGCTAGCTTGGTCAAAGTTTTTTAGCTCCTAAAAGTTTTTAGGTATCCTTTTTTGTGTTCAACTGTAAGTAAAGGCACAAAATAAATATTTTTAATCTTTAAAGGCTTGACTGTTATTGCTTTTCACCTCTTTGGAATCAAAAGCAAGAGGAATCGGAAACAATAAGCGGAATAAATAAATTTGAAACATTGCCCAACCCTACAACTCTCACACTGACTTGGTTGAATACTGAATGGAAACAATACTTGAGAAAAATATCAAGCTTCAAATTTCCACAATTGAAGAATTCCACAAAAACAGTCCAATTAACCATAAGATGAAGTCACAACAACAAGCCAAGAGCTCATTAAATCCCATTTAACCACAAGAAGAGCCCAACAAAAGCTGGTAATAGCTGATTAAACAAGAGGCCTGTTGGAGGGATGTGTGAGTATATTGAGTAAGTGTAAAGGGATTGTAGTTGACTAAGCATTCGTGCAAATCATCTGAGGGTTTTGTGATGTGGTCTCAAGCTCTTTGATGGTTGTTCATTAGCGTGACTGTACCATACATGTTGTTCAAGTAAAATGACTGGTGCCTGCGGAGTAATAGTAAGACAATGTCTGGTGCCAAATATAATTTTACAACTCACTACAAGGCTTTAAATCCATGTAAACCTACAAGAATCGACGTCCATGTCTAACAAGTTTTAGCTAAGATTAGTTTATCCTATGAATCTATGACGTAATAGGTGGTAAAGTAAACACCTAGGATGTTTGTTGAGAAGAGTGAACAGGAGGCTGTGTGAAACTTAACCAGGAAGGACAGGGTTAATAAGAATGCCTCTACACAGAGGGCCGTGACAAAGGCTAAATAAACACCAGCCCGATGAGGTAATGTCACAGAAAAAAAACCCGCTCTCCCTCCCTCACTATGAGGGCTTGTGTGTCTTTGCTCTCATTTGGAGCAACATGTTAATGCAGGAACAAGAGTAACAGGTTCAATGCATCCTTGCTGGACCTTCTCTATATGCCAGAGACCAATCACATGTACATGAAAGGCCAGTTATGGTAATGCTTAATTTGAGAGAAAAGTAAATAGCAGTCAGAATGTAGGCCCCATGGTGTCTTGGTGATAAGCTGGTTGTAGTTCTTTCAAATGTATTAGCAGATTTTTATCTCACACTTGGTGGTCATGGCATAGTTGGTTTCAGCTGAACAGGACATCCAGTAGTGACCGGACTGGTTTGTCAGGCACTCCTATCTGACAAACCCCTAACTACTGTTGAAAAAGCTCCTGATACCATCTGTCCTACTGATGGACAAGCGTTGCCATTAGATAAAGGTAAACAAGCTCAGTAGAAAAGACATTGAGAAGATAACCTACTTTCGAATTTTAGTAGAGGTTTTGTAGGGGGTTTCTGATCAAACCTCGAACAACTGCAAACATCTTGCTTGTAAATAAACAACACAATCTAAATGTTTCCTCCTAATTGAACCAAACCCTCTGCTGCTAGTGCAGGAAGTCCCCTGGTCACCACACCTTTCCTCTCCGAAACATTCCTCAACAAATAGAGCAAAAACAATCAAAAAGTACGCTCAGCAAGCCAAAGGCAATTCCCTTGCTAGACTACAGTCACTCCAAACTGGAAGGACTGACAAGTATAAGAAAGCATAAAAACAATCAACAGTGTCCAATTCAATAAGGCTTTCATCTGAATCTAGAATATTCAAACATCTGCAGGGAGGTTTACGGGAAGGAGGACACCAAAAGAAAAGAGGAACAGAAAGCTTTCGCAACCTTAACAAACAAGCGCAATTTATAAGCCTGTCCATCTTGTTGTATGACTCATGGGATCCTACATTATCATAACTATAACATTACCTCACCTGGGAATGTAATATGCTAACACATACGCCCTTCAAAGATTACCCTTTAACCCTCAACACACGCCAAGACTTCCTCAACAACCATGTTTATCTGCGAGGACGCAAGCAACATATTGTACGTTAAAATGGTATTAGGAGTGTAAGGTACAAAAACATCTTTAATCTTCTTTGCCCTCCCATTCAGACATGCCAAAAATAACAACACATCCCCCAGGAGAACTTTTGCAAGCCTCCTTTATTGAAAAGCAAGACAAACACCTTCCAGCATTTTCCATTTTGACGTCACACTGTAAAGCTCTACTGGGATGATATTGTGAGGATGACTGACGGCTAAAGTTTCTCACTAATAAGAATGTTGTTCTAGATTTTGATTCATTGTTGTTTGTGCTAATTCATAGAATTCCTGCAACTTGGGAATTATGGGTAAACTGGAGTTCAAAGACTACTGATAAAATAAGATATGAACTGAAGCATAAAAACAGGGTGTGGTCTGTTTTGCTATGACTCAACTGAAGGCAACTCTATACTACAAAAAAGTTGATACCCTTCCAATACAGCAGACTTCTTAAGAAAGTGAGGAACTTGAGCCATGACAAACAGAAAGGACTCGTCCTTCCAGCTCAACGCTGACATAAATCCGATCTGAGGTTGATTCACATTAAGAAAGAGGAAGTGGAGATGTCTGACTCGACACAGCAGATTAATAAACCAAACCTGTCAAGCCAGACTGGAGTACTATGTCTTTACTGATTCTAGATATAGAGAACCAATGAAATACACTATAAGCCAGCTGACTTCAGTCATAATTCTCATGAAATGTACCCACTCGCCATGGCTGAGGGAATACAATGAGGAAAAATGTTCCACATTTCATGACTCATTTACTGTTTTTGATTGATGAAATACCTCTAGTTGAATTACGAAATCGCAGATCAAAAATATCTCGCTAAAGTGTGGACTGGTTATACTCAATGTAACTCGGAATTAAATATAAGCAGAGCAGAAAGACCAAATGCCCAAAAACCCAGCATGAAGGTTTCATATCTAAGCGTGTAAAAGATCATGCACAGTCGTCTTATCAGAACCTAGCAAAGAAACCAAAACAGTACACTAAGGCTGAAAAATTTCTATGTAGTTGAGAACATGAAAGTATAAAGAGATCTTTGTTTGGCTGGATATTTAATCCATTGAAATACAACTACTGCAGAGCTCTGTGATGATGTCATTCTGGAAAAGTGATGGCCTACAAAAGATTTCAAAAGAAAACGTGGAATTAAAAAGACAGAGATCAGATGACGCATGCCAGGTGCCGCCATGTGACCTGGGCACTCCGAGATCTTATCCGCTTTTAAATAAATCCAGCCAAACTATTCTTTATATCAACACTGCCATGTGGGGATGTTTATTCTGAGGTGAATAGTTTAATTTAAACAGATAAGTCAACTTAAAAGTTCTATATACAAACTGATATCAAGAAGATGAAAAGGGGGGAAAAATAGATTTTTTTATATTTACTGATAATGCCAACTATAACAAGTGTTTAACTAGATTACAGCTCCTTACAACAGATGATCTTATGAAAACCAGGAAGCGATAACTCTGAAGAAAACTCTGGTATTCAAGCACCATTTCCTAATAGTTGATCTGCAACTCTAACACACACACACACACACACACACACACACACACACACACACACACACACACACACACACACACACACACACACACAGATCTTTAAAAGTCACAAAGATTTCTCTTAAATTAAAATGTCTGAAGTACCACAAACAAAAAGCGGGTATGCACTTTATTCAAGAAGAACAAAATTATAGATGGGTGGGTGGTCAGCAAAACAATCGAGGAGGACTCACAACCACCCTCCAGTTAAGGACGAGTGCAAACTGATCCGCTCTACAAACAGGTTGTCGCAACCTTGACCACAAATACTAAAGTAATGCCAAAACTGTGACTTTGATACTAAACACATTGCACCAAATATAAACCTGCAGCAAAGCTCATCTTTAGAGATGTGTGATCACACATCTCTAAAAGGTACAATTATTGCTGGTTCATATACCAGACCAAGACAGGTCAAATGGCGATGTTTGCATATTGTCAACGTAGAGTTAACAATTATCAAACTATTGGTTATTGCAAATGTAACTGCTGTTAACAAGCAATAACAATTAAAAAAGCTATAATGTAACCATGTAAGCCAATGCTGTAACGTTTGTTTGACAGAGAGCTGAGGTTTTGCGTGACATGATGACATAGTGAGACCAAGCCAGCTTGATCTGGTGTTATCTTCCTCTTAACTGTAATTACAGATTTCTCTCAAAAAAAATAATAATACCAGATGCTCCAACATATGGGCCCACGAATCAGCTCCTAACATGTGCATAACAGAGCCGTGACCGTAAACGGTTAGTGGTAAAGAGTGGGACACGCTTGTCCACAAACATGCATTCAGAAGTTTTTTAAAAGCTTTAAAGGCCTTTCAGACTACTTAAAATCTATCAAACTGATAGAGGGTGTCTAGAGAGAATGATAATCTACGCGTCAATGATAGACACTGGGCACAGACTTTGTGTCACTGGTGTCATTCAAAGCCGATTGTAATATAGATACCGAAGGCAACAGACGAGCACACACACCTGGATGATAATGAAATACTGCTCCATGACGCACACAGCTACTTTTGGAGCTAATCACATTAAGATGGTGTGCTTTGCCCATCAGAGCTTAATACTGCAATGAAAACAAACATAAGACGTTTGTTATCTGATGCTTTTCTTTATCTCGTGTTGCAAAGTTCATGCAATTGTCATAGCAATAAAAATATTGCTCCAGATCTCTGTAAAGCACATTGTGTGATTTGTTCTTTGATTTCTTATATAATTGGGTTCTGTGTAATACAGGCTATTCAAGTACAGCAACGGTAACTTACACAACCATGGCAGAAGAACAAACAAAGTGAAATTCTTTCCATTCTGTAATAAAAGAAAAAACATGAACGCAGACAAAACTAAACTCAAAAAAAGATTTTCGCAGTATGAAAACCAAGCAACATTGAGCTACCTTACGTGTCTGTCTGGAGTGAATAGGTTATGCACCCAGTGACAGCTGCATAAATAAAATTCATGTTTCATAAAGTTTTCTTTAAAAAGATTTCCTTGCATGAAGGCATGACACCAACCAGCCATTTTACTTCTCAAGCCAATGAAGATACTCTAAAACTGAGTATACAATAAGCTTGCACTCTTCACTCTACGTACCAGACCATGTGTACACATAAAAAATGAACTATACATCAGCCTTAAGACAGAGATAGGCAGCTAAACATTACCGGTTTATCTTTCCAAATGTGTTTAACATTAAAGTACTTATTTGTTGCTCACAAATCCAGCAGCCTAATTCACGCCATCAACGCGAGTAATTGTCCAAATCATTACAGCAGATTCCTCTGATGAGCTGACCCAAGATGATGAATTGTCGTAATGACTCAAGCGCTTTGATCCTTATCATGCCGAGCAGAAGGATCAGGATTAACCCGGAGAACCTTCTGGATCACCCAAATAATTAATTATAAAGTTTATTTGTGCCTTTGTGCCTGCTGGCAAAGCTTATAGGTTCTCAAGGTCAATGACATCATCAATGTTGAATGTTGCTGTTGGATTCTAGCCACAATAACAAACATGCACACAACAGCATGAAGGTCATAGGTAGAGTAGCAGTTTTGTACATGTATGCAAACTGTGCCTGCACTAATCTGGAGTTCTGTATTTGCAAACAGTAAGCAGTTTTTGGTTACGCCGTTATAAGGCCGCTAATTTAATTTCTGCTTCAATCAGGGCCTGGGGTTTAAAAGCAGTCTGTGGACTGTAGATAACGTCTGTCTTTCTTTACATTTGTCAAGTATTTTTCCCTCCGCAGTCCGGTAAAAGCAACACTGTGAATAACCAGGAAAATGGTTTCAGTACTGTCAACTTCAATATACATAATCTTTAAAGTCCACACTTAAAGTTCCTCAATGACTAAGTTTACATGTGCACAAGCCCTTAGAGTAAATCAGCTTCATTTTTGTCCACCAATCAAGTGACTTTAATGAGTAAAAAAAATAATCAAACGAATTAATTAATAAATGAGTAAACTATTGAAAAAAAAATGACACAGCACAGGCAAATTTGTTTCTTTAAGTACACTGTACACCACATACAAGAAAAACTGCTTGAACTACATCACGTCATTACAGTCACAGTGTTTCTCTGTGTGCTGTGGCCCACACAAGCCCCCATGATCCTGCTCTGCATGCCTGGCCTGGCAGCTGTTTCCCAGGGTCACCGCATCTGTGCCCTGCATTTTTCTCCACCAATGGTGGAGATGGCCATGAGAACAAACCGAAAAACAGGGCGTGAACAGAGTGGCAACACACATTGTACTGGATACAAATGTATCACTTTGTATCTCAAGCATGATTTTACACGAAGTTACTAGATAGAGGTTCAAAATTAACTTTCGGATAACTTGACACTGACAGATGATGAAACTAATATGGGCAAAGAGACTTTCTGGTTAAAATGAAGTAACAGGAAGTGAGCTGTAGCAATGCTTGTACTGTTTAGGGAACTGACTCATTTCTTTTTGAGCAATTATTTTGCCTGTTGTCAAATAACACAATGGATAGTCCAGTACAGCATGTGTTAGGTCATAAAAATATTAAAAGTCTTAAATTCGATAAATCATGGCTACATAAAGACTGCAGATTTAGAATTTACTTTTTACACCGAGATCCATTTGGCAAGTATTTTTTGCTATGTTGGCAAAAGAAGTCAACTCAGAAATAAGCAAAGATTTTGGAATAGCCTTCAGATGAGGAGTGCATACCTTAAATTTAGGGATGCACCGATACTGATACTGGTATCGGCCTCGATACCACATTTTCTAAAGTACTCATACTCGTTAAAAGTCCCCCGATACCTGGAATCGATACCACGGTCTGAGAAATGTCTATGTTTGAGCGACGTGTAAGGGGTTAATGCCTCTTGTGTTGTTCAAAGAGGCAGAGTTTACAACAAACTGGAAAACTAGTCCTTTGTTTTTTTGTTAAATTAAATGACTGAAGCTGTTACCTGTAAATTTAAATAATGTTTTTTTATTAAGTACTCGGTATCGGTATCTGCAAGTACTGAAATGCAAGTACTCGTACTCGTATTCGTATTCAAAAAAAGTGGTATCGGTGCATCCCTACTTAAATTGTTACCAACAAGAAAGTTTAGTAGGTTTTAAATGATAAAAAATTTAAACTGTTTCCCTCTTTAATGACCATTCACATGACATTCTTTAATGACCATTCACATGACATAATTTACAAAGTTCTTGCAAAGACGTCTCCCTGCTGACATTATCCCACAATTGGGAAATTGACAGTAGCATGGGGGTGATTCTGCTAATCTTTGAATCTCTGAGCCCCTCTTTATAGCGCACATGACCGTATTCAAATCACATGAGGTCAGTCACGGTGCAGTTTTACTACAAGCACAGACAGGCCATAAAACTGTGTGAAATTATGAGTAGTTGTCTTTGATTTGGGAATGCAACCAGTCAGCCAGTTTAGAGACACTCCAACCATGAAGATCCAGAACAAAACAGCATTCATGAGGCATGACGTCATGCTATTACACATAATACTCCTATTAAAGCATAAATTGCTACAGACAGTACTCCCTCAACACAATATGAAACATCAGATTATTATAAGGTCATTTAAAATCACAATAACAGCCCAATGCCACAGCTGCCAACTTGAACTGATAGCTCACCCAATGTGATACAAGCATGCAACAGGTCTCTGTACTTTTGTAAACAGTAATGTTACTTATTCTGCTGGTTAAACTAAACCCTGACCTTTGTTAATGAGTAAAAGTGCATTTCAAACTTTGGCCTATTGTAGGAGTCATTGCGCATGCGTGCAAAAGTTTTACGTGTACTTTACGTGTTGCTGATTCTGGACACCTAGTATTAAATGACGACAATGATAAATTAAATACTTATGATACATTAAATTGTTTAATATTATGCATATTTATACTTAAATTGACACAGTTTCTTTCATTTATGTAGCACATGGTTGTACCACCACTGTATGCCAAACTTATATAGCACAGCACACTCACTTACACTGACATGACTACATGTCGTAAAATTAAATATTACACTTATGTTATGTAAATAAATAAATATATACATTTAAATATATTCACCTTAATGTTGGTGGGTTTAACTGAAGGCTTCTTAAACAGGGAAGTTCTGGCAGTGAAAAAATATTCCTCTGAATCTTCTTCCCAACTACTGTATCCACTACTCATGGTGCTCGTCCACGACATTTGAAGAGAAACTCCGACACATCCGAAAAATTATAAGTGAGAAGTATAAAATAAAGAAGTGTAATAAAGTGAATCGGGGCAAGGAAACTTCAACACGAGTCAACGCCGCTCAGCAGTTTCTCTCTGAATGACTCGACGATCGGCAAATGAGAACTGCAAGTTACTCTCCTATTTGAGTCTTTCGGAAGATTAATATTTTAAATCCTACGGTTTGGTTAATACGTCGCGGAACAGGCAAGCAAGCAACTCAAATCTAACCAACGACTTCTCGCAAACTAAACTGAATCCAAAGCAAGGCTACCGGAGACGCGCACTGGAGATTGAACACACCCACATGGGGAGGCGCGCGCGTACACTCACACGCGCACACTTCTCTCAGGCATACAATGATACACATCTTCATACACATTCTCTC